>NC_135497.1:268606706-268686553 GCF_052857255.1 Amblyomma americanum
CAATCAGGGCTGCTGAACAGTCGTTTCGGCTTTTGTAATTTTTATTTCAGCGTTTAACGCGGCCTCTTTTTTATTTTTATTTTTTGTGAGCCGTGTAGGGTGGAACTTGATTATTAAATGTGGGCTGTCGCAAAGCCACGCGCGGCCCGTGAAAGACGCCATCTCGGACTGACGTGCAGCTGTTCATGACTAACTGCGCTTTTAAACACTGGTATACGTGAGCGGTGATGTTCGTTTTGCGTTTACTGGTGAGTAGCGCACAGAGGTGGGCAACCTCACTAGGTTTGGACCTCATGAGGTCGACCTGAACCTCAACATGACCTCAACCTCACGTCGTGAGGTGAGGTTGAGGTCGGCGGCGGCTCGAAATTTTGTGAGTGAGGTCAGCAAATCAAGACCTCAACCTCACGCGTGAGTTCGAGGTTGTGAGGTCGTCATTCAGTGAGGTCGAAATTTTGAGGTCGAGACCTTTTGCAGCTGCTGCGTCTTACTCCAATGATTGCCGCTTCCGCAGCGGAGTTGCAGCGCATCACCGCAGTGTTCATGCAATGACGCTTATTGTTCCGTTTCCCCCTGTCTAGACAACCGGATGCCACAGTCCGCTCTTAGCTTTTGGTGCTGCACCGTAATGTCCGTTCAGCCAGAGCCTACTGGAGGACGCACCCTCTGGTCTTCATGGAAGGAGTGCTGCTGTCACGGCACGCCGCCCTCCCTCCCCCTTGGCCCGCTGGCGTAGCAGCCGTAGCTGAGTCCCGGTCGGCTCAAACTCCCGGGAGAGCGCAAAGCACGTAACTCACGTTGACCCGCGGTAGCTTTGTTTGATGAAGCACACAAATAAGTTCAGTCCAACAAGCACGCAATAAATTCGTCGCTGCGACGAAATTTGAGCGGAGATCCGTGGTGCTCTTGACAGAGAGAGCGGTCCACGCTGCCCGCTCTAGGCCAGTTGTTTTGACCTGTGTGATTTTAATAGTCGGCACATCACATCGTCATCCTTAATTATAATTATTAGTTCCAGGTATTCCTGTTTTGTCGCTCAATAATTGTGTTCGGTTGCTGGGTAATGTACAATTTTTAATCAATATTCTGGCAACTTGTAATTTGGTAGCGGTGTATCAGAATTCCCCGGGCTCATAAAGATATACAATAAGCATCATCATCATCATCATCGCCATCATCTCGAGAGTCAACGGCATGAATCGTCACAGCATGTCATCCATGAGAAGTGGCGCGTTTGCCTGCTGGACAATCTGTATGTCATAATGTGGGCCGGGTTGTGGGCACTCATTGTAATGCGTCATGCGCGCATGTGTAGTAATGTGGGATCCATATGGATCTTGAAATCGGGGTGGGAGGGTGGTGGGAGGGGGCCTGGTGTGACGTGAAATTACATCGTTGTCACGTGACTAGATGTGATGCCACACTCATATGATGCCATCGCTAATTGTACTAATTATGCTTAGCGTTATCTAATTACATTTATTAGCATTAATTAGGGGACGTCATCATCTTCGTCGCCTGACTCGTCGGCTCGTGACGCCACCTGATGCCGTTTTTTGCGGATATGACCTTGAAAGTATCTAATTGCTCTCGCATTAGTAAAATAATCCTCTTGCTTCTACACAGACATAAATACAACGCGCCTCTGTTGCGGTCCGAAAGCAGCATACAGAGGACTGAAAAGAGCGTTTGCTGGGTGACAAAACTATTACCTATGTTGAGTCCTCTCGCTATGCCGGATAGAGCTAGAAAATCGAAATATACTGATATGCGTCTGCATAACCGTCGCATTGGAAGGTACATCGACGACCAGTTTCTTTATATTCGGTAAATATTCTCCGACCTGAAAAGAGTATCGTGAATACCCCCCCCCCCCCCCCCCCCCCTCCCAATTTCTGGTGGATGGTGTAGAAGGGCTGTGTTTGTCCTTTGCCGGTCCGTGCGTGAATGAGCGAGAGGCTTCCAATACGAACAAGTATACACAAAGCATGTTGCCAAATATTGACACATATAAAGTACTCACCGACGTACTGGTGGTAACCGCCTATGGGACACCCCTGCCCGCAGGCCATAAACTCTTCGAGGGTTCATCCCAGATTATAAGCTTCTCCTATTGCGTGCGCATCAGTAGTGCCTGTACACACCTTATTAAATAATACCACCATCGTTTTGCCTTTCCTGTCTCGCAGGATTCTCAGAATTGTTTTGAACTGAAAAACTTCTTTATGGCTTTTTTTTGTTTGTCTTCTGAGGTCGAGCAGCCGACCTCAACCTCACAATTGGAGGCTGAGGTGAGGTTTAGTGAGGTCGGCAGTGGCGTCAGGAAAAAGGTGAGGACGTCTCAGGAGACATCAACTGATGAGGTTGAGTGAGGTCGGCAAATTTTTTTTGAGGTTGAGGTGAGGTCGAGATTATTTAGGTGAAATTCCCACCTCTGGACTAGCGCACGCTTCCAGCTTTCGTCAGGCAACCTTTCGCGTGGCTTTTGCCGACTCGGCTCAGATACATTTGTTTGCTTTTCAAATACCCGTTTCTTTTCTTTTGATGTTGCGTTATAAATGGCTGAACCAAATCTTAGCCCAAATTATCGCGCGCTATTTATTGACGGAATCTGGCACGAAAGCGACCAGTGAGCCTAAATTATATTTCTTAGTCTGCAGACGTTGTTAGGGATATGCCTGGAAATCTGTTGCCCTGTGAGGTGATGTCTTGACATTATTTCTTCATTTTATTGCAAGGAGAGCCCTGCGAGCTGTGGAGAGGAAAATGATAGGAACGTTGAGAGGCGCAAAGAAAGCTGCGTGGTTTAGAGACAGGGGACAAACGCGAGTTGTTGATACGCAAGGTGAAACGAAGAGGTGTAAATAAATTTGCACAGGACGTGTTGTGCGTGAAAGAGATAACCGCTAGTTTGTTAGGGTAACAGGGAAAATTCCAAGGAAACGGAGGCTTATCTTGGGTGGCAGACTGAGGTCCGGGGAGATGCGGTGAAGAAATTTGCCAGGATAGGGTGGCTGCGGTTGACGAGGATGCATGAGTAGTTAGTGGTCACTGGGAACATTTCCTCTCAGGGATGATGCAGAAGGACCGTACGACAGGGTATTTTTGTGGACGCTTTAGGCATTTCTGAATGTATTGCGTAACCGGTCGTTAAATGTTCTCATTGCTAGGATTTCAGCTGGATTTTAAGCGAAGTTTGTACGGTGACACCGATGCGGCGCTAGCTAGGTGTGGCGCGAAGAAATCTGAGGAGCGATACTGATGAAATGCGCGGCGGTGTTAGTTTTTTCCTCCTCTTGTATTTTGTCGGCGTTCTGTCGCCGCCGGTGTCAATCATCGCTGTTACCGGCATTCGGTTGCTGATGATCGATGATAGTTGTTGGTAAAAAAAAATATTACATCTAAGCTTACCGGCTGAGCGCATTAATCACGAAAGCTGATAGGCATTAGCGGCCTAGAGTTCTTAAATGGCAGGCCCATTTTAACGTTTCACCGGCGACAGCCTGGTCGGGAGTCTCACAAGCCCGTGTTGGCGTCTCTGCGCTCACGGGTATTCTCTGCCTTCTTCCGCTTGCGGCCTTCGGTTCGATCGCGTTCCCGGTACAGTTCACGGACTCCAGGGCCCGCTTGCATGACGCAAATAGTCGAGTTCTCAGTGTTGTCTTATTCGCAGTAAACCCTCCGTTGGTTTTGAGGAAAAGAAAGGCGCATAACTGGCTCCTTGGGTCACTGGACACCTGAATCGCGCTTTGAGATACGTGGCGGTAGTGTCCACGTGCAAAAACGCGTAGCGCGTTACAAGGCTGCTGTTTACCCCCCCCCCCCCCCCCCCCCCTCAAATTGCTTCTCCTAATTGGCTTGTACAAGGCTATTGCAGCTTTCGCTGTAAAACAGTAAAACGAAGCGCGCTCCAGAGTTCTTCCTTGCTTTCAGCTAGGTCTCTGTGTTCAGCTTTGGATCACTGAACGCAATCACTGCTGGTGGATCCTTGATTAGTTCACGTCGGAGAGTTAACGCAGGAATATAATGCATCATCGAGAGAGAAAAAAAAGCGATCCCGGTCGCCCACGTTAAGGGAGCGATTCTATTTCCAGTGCGTTTTTTGACCACTGGTCACATGCACACTGTGCAGTGAATGAAATACGCGGCGATAAATTTCGCCGGGCGGAAACAGCGCGAGGAAGCCGGAGAGATCTCATTGTCCCCCCCCCCCCCCCCACCCCCCTACCCCCACCCCCTCTGGGCAGTCCCCTCTCGCGTCGCGTTGTCGCTCGGAGCTTTCGTGCGGTGCCGACCTTGATGTGCTCCCGGCGGATACAGCCGACAAAAAAGAAGTGTCCCCATCTCTCTGCAAAGGAGGAAGGGAGAAGGGCGAGTATCAAAAGGCAGACGCATTCGCCTTATCGGCTGCTGCGGCGGCAGCTAGGGGCCGATGATAGCCGCAGATGGGCGACTCCTCCTGGCCTCTGCTGGCTACTATCTCGCGCATGGTGCGAGGACGCGCGCTGCTGTATGTGTCTGTGTGTGCGCGCGCGCGCGAGTTAGTGCGCGCGTGGAAAAAGACCGCAGTCGCCAAGTGGACGGGCGGCTCGACCTTTAGTCGAAAGCTGTCCGGGGAAAGGCTCCGGTTTTTTTTTTTTTCACACAGTGGGCACTTTTGCGGAAACTCATCGGCCACTGAACAAAGCGCATCCGCCTGACGTTTCTGATACAACAAAGTTAAATGTTCTGGCGGGGGATGGATTGGATTCGAACTTATACCACTATGTTCCGGGAGTTCACCGGATTTACGTGACTGGCATGATTTCGCTTAAGGTATGCAACCACTGTTGAAGGAAAAATGTTTATTCGATGGAATAAAAATTTATATTACTGCTTGGAATTGTTAGGCATACCGTGTTAATATCACGGGTGGGTATAAAGGCCATTTCCTGGATCCGCGCGTCCCAGTCCTTATGACGCTCTGTGAACGCCACCAGCATCGTCTTAAGGTTTCTGTTGACACGCTCCATGATGTCGGCTTGAGGATGGTGCGGCGTCGTCTTTTTGTGCTCGATGCCTAAAGCCTCACAGGTGTCAGCGAATAACCTGCCAGTAAAATAAGTGGCGTTGTCCGTGATAAGCTGCGCGGGAAAATTTTTTGATCTTTATTTTTCCTTTGAAAAGTGCTAAATTTGCCTTTCTGGCCAACACTTATATCTCGCAAACAAACTAATGCATACCGTAATGCTTTACAAGTTATGCTGGTCTACTAATTAGCTGTGCAGTGAACTTGAACGAAGAGTCTGTTATGAGTTTGCAGGCAGTTATCGAAAAAAAAAAACAACTGAAAACTTACACTGCATTTGGCTTTCCGAAGGTACAGATGTTCAGATGACTGGCCACAGCATGAAAAATTATCAGTGGACTTCTATTGTCCTCGTTCATTTCACGCCTTGATATGTAATAAGAGAGAGGCGAACTTTCAAGATAACATTTTCACTCAGTGTAACTTTATCCATGTGGGAATAACACACACACACACACACACACAAAAAAACAGGTTTTTAGTTTGAGAAAAATATTATTGAAGATAACAAGTTCTATATAAACTAGCTCCTGTATACGCAAGAAAGCAAAGTCCTGTACAGTGCTAAAATGTTCCCCACCTGTAGGAAGGTTCTCCTTTAGCGATCTCTTCATCTTTTTTGCACGTGTAGCAAAACCTTTCGTTGTTTTTTCGCTGTTTCATATATAGCAAGGTGCAGTTAACAGTTTAGCCGGCCTGCAACTCTTGAGTGGCACTAGATACAATCATAATTATTTCCTTTTTGCAAAAAGTAGAATGTTTGCGGTTTTAAAAACAATTAAAAGTGCAAAACGTTATTTTTTGAAGAAAGTTGGCATTTCAAGAGTGTCGTCATGCCTTGAATTCACTGCAGTATTCTCTTCTTTTTCTTTCGGTACCTAACAGCGTACAATGTCCCGGCACGAGATGCGTGTCCATTAACTAACGGGGACGCTTCGTTCGTATAAGCAGGTTTGTTAGACACTGCCGATTGGAAAAAAAACTTGACAGGTGTGAGTGTTATGCGAGCCGCTAATCGGTGCGGGCGAAAAGTTCATTTTCGGCACACGACCTGCAAAATCGGTGACTGCGATTCGAGCCCGAACTTTGCGGCCAGGAGCTTTTCGAAACGCGTGTCAGCGCCACATAGCGCTTTCTGTTGGTACTCAATTCAAAGCAGCGACTGTATTCTGCGAACCCGAAGCTAACAGCTGAAGCTTTCAGCGTAAGAGCCACGCTTTCGCTAGCGTGCGCTACACTGCGGGCGATTCGCACCAGCTGCACTCTAAACACAAGTACACCTATACGGGAGTAAAAAAAGGAGTAAACTGTCCTCTAACGCACATACTTTTACAAAAGGGTGTGCGCTAGAAGACAGTTTTACTCCCTTTTTACTTCTTTGGCTTAGAGTGTGGTGGCAGTTGAAATTTTCCTTTGATTTTTACTTTCGCAAAATAGACCTTCGCGGTGCCCCAAAATTTGGGTTCTTCGGGGTCTTTTTCATCAGATGCGTAAAAGAAAATGTCGGATGCGTTAATTTTGTGCGCGTGTGCGTATACGCTCTTGACCGCTGCTCCTTTTAGAAGGAAGGGAACGGTAGCAAGAAGCGATCGACCATGTTTGGCTGGTGAAAGACCGTTATTTGCACATTTGGGCCCAATCACTGCACCGTGGGCGGTTAATAGCAGGATTGCTGCCGCCGCCCAGGGCTCTTTGCTTTGCACCGACGTCTGGATGCATGGGCGATTGTGTGTTGCGCCCCGTTCTATTAAGTGCAAGTTCGTCAACTCTTATAGGGTGAACACGAGCTCGCGTGTTCACCTCAACCGTGGACGAACCTGTACAGCCGCGGGGAAGAAATCAGCTACCGAACCACCTCTGCGGGTCCTGGCAGCACTGGGCACATTGGCGGTGCTTTTACGCCTTTGCGGCCTACGTGCGTGACATAACAAAACCCTCCGAGCGGTTGAGCTGCCCCCAGGCAACTCATGCGGCGAATGAGTTGCCTTGGAACAGCTGCACGGTGGCGGCCCTCATGCATGCACCTTTGCGCTGCCGCTCGCAGGACGGGAAGTTTCCTCGACGCATGCGCGCGCACCTGCGCAGCCATTCCGGAAGCGAGGGCCCACGATTATATATAGAAGTGAAAATGAGGTGAATGTGTCGTTGGCGTTCAGTGGAAGTCTGTGCATGCGGTTTTGTTCGCCCGTTTTAACGAAGGTCGCTGTAGTGCATCTGCAAGGCTTTCGAGTCTGTGCACCTCTCTGTGGAACCAACTGTTGCGATATCTCAGTTGTGCTATACGGTTAATTGTCTAGTTGACGCTAGATGTATAAAACTTGCTTTACCCGTGGTGAGGGAGAGGGGGTATGGGTTGTACAACCACTGACGAATAATTGCCGCAGTGCTCTTGGCTGCAGCATCAACGTGAGCGAGCGAGTATACGTTTGTGGCGACGCCCCGTAGTTTATTATAGTGTGTACAACCTCCCGCTCATCTTTTTCTTCAATGAAAAAAAAAATAAAACTAGCAAACGCTCTCAATTTCCTAATTCGGTCATTGTTTCCGTGGTCGTGTTGTGCCAGATGAAATTAATCTTCTGCCAGCTTTCAGCGTAGAAAATAAAATCTTGGGCCTTCTATTAACTAGATTCTTAAAGAAGAAAATGCGATAGCATTTTCAAGTTTGCCCACCTCCAAATATTCCAAAGGACCCCTATATTTTGGAAGTAGGCCTACTTCGGAAAATGGATTTAGGGAGATTAGTGGGTGGAATGAAGTGAATTAGTGGATTATTGCGGATAAGTCGGCGGCTTAAGGTTTTTGGTGGGCATTAGCGGGTGGATTAAGATGTAAAAGTGGGTCGGGTTAGTATAATCCCATATGGCAATCCAGTGGAAAGTAGTCGGAACATTCTGGTCCTCGGATTTTCAAATTTAGCGACGCTGATGACGTCACGACCCCCTCCACCAGTCAGGGAATTTCGTCACTGAGAAACCCGGTGGTTTTTACAAGCCGACAACCTAAATGCTATCGCAATAAAACACTCTCATTTTTTTTAAGCTTTTTGGTGTCACCTATGCACGTTTTATGTCGCACGCTATGTTTGATGTTCTTTGCTAGTTCGGAGACCACTGGGATTTCCGGCCTCAGGACGGTTAATGCAGACGTCCTGCATGGGAGTCGTTTTTATTAGACGTGGCGTTCTGTCCTCGTGAGCACCAAGTTTGACGTAAACCGCTACAGGTCACTTGCGCGTCCCAAAAGAAGGATTGTGCAGGTTGCCAGTCAGAAGCAATACGAATTCCTCCGCTCTCCTTGTCATCGCTGATGTATCGATTCCACACCACCGAGCTCTGTCCTTGGAACTGCTGTTTTGTGCCCGGAAGCCGGTCGGCGGGTGCGCATCGCATCCGCGTGCCTATTTTGTTCAATATCTGCCTTCATTGTTCTCTCTGCTTTTGTCTCTGCCAGCACAGAATGCGACCCGCGTGCATGTCGTCTTGATCGGCCGATACGTGCAGGATATCAGAATGCACCGCTGCACTACATTCACAAACGACTAGCGTCAGCGCCGAGGTGATAGCTAAATGCTCAGCGCGTCGTACGACGTGCTTTCACGTGCAGTGACCGAGAAGACAGCGATTAGAATTTCGCTAGCGGAAGAGTCTTGTTATCTGTCGTGTTCTTCGCAGAGCTTATTGACGTCACACGTATTTCTCACCATTCCGCCCGCAGCAAATGTCCCCTTGCTTGCTCAGGGTTCACTCACAGAGGCCGGGCTTTTAGCCGACCATTTCTTCGTGACATTTAAAATCGAAGCAATGGGAAATTTAGTTTGTGTTAGTGCTTGCGTTGCCGCTTGGTTTCCCCGTCGGGTGTGTACGCGTGCGCGCGTGTTTGTGTGCTATGCTGCAGGGGCCATTGTTGTCCATAGTAATCACTATAGTCACATTGCTGGCGTCACCATTGGGGTGATGCTACTTTTGCGCGTTGTATCATCTGAGTGCCGTCATTGTTGCGTTAGCTTCTGATGTTCCGAGTTATGCGACAGACTAGCCGGCGCCACGCCACTTTCGGACAGTGGCATTTCTGGCATATTCTTGTCACAGAGAAATTTGTCCATTGCGAAAGCTTCCGTGCGAATGTCACGTTGCGAATAAAGAAGAAAAAAGTGTGCAGACGCTTGCTCGTGTATACTTCTTAATATTCATGCTGTCTTTGTACTTTTCTAAGCTTTCTGTGCAGAGTTTCAGTGAAGGGACAAGTGTCGCCATCTCTGTGCCGGTTCTTGTTGGATATGGAATCTTTCTCCAGTTCTCGAACGGACCTGTTTAATATTTATTCATCGTTTACCATTTCCCCAATACCTATAAAAGCAGTACGTAAAATCAAAAGAAGCATCGAGTCTTGGAAATTCCATAGCAAAAACGACGCCAAACTTCAGGGTATTCTGCCCCATCTTCGTGTCAACACAAGTTCAGCTTCAAAGTCGTTCTCGGGCTCTGTTGCAATTTTCGCGTCTCAACGGCGCCAGTTTGTGCTGCCCTTTGAATGGCGTCAGCGGTGTAATATTCACGCTAACCCTGGAAACACTGATGTTTGTGCAGGCACAGTTCCCGTCTCGACGCTTTTTTTTCGCTCCTGAAACGAAAATATGAAAATGTGGAAGTTCTCAAGAAGGCCATGATGTGTATACTTGATTCATGGAACTGTGGCATTCCTTTTTAATTTCATTTTATTTTTTCGTTACTTGCACTTTGCGCCGCCAGGAGGCGGCGAAACGCACGTCGCGTACGATTTGTCGATTCGTAGGCTTCCAACATTTCTTCCTTCGACAGCTCCTTTAGCCATGAGAGAAAATTCTTCATCCCGTTCCCACTCTGGTGATCCATCCAGGTTTCACCACTCATCTCTCGAAGAGCTGCTGGATTAGGAGCAGCGGTAAGAAGCATTCGAGCTGGTTTATTTGCTGGTGCGAGCCAGCTCTCCCGAAATAGAGACCAAGTTTTGAAGAGGTTCGTGTAAGGTTTTGTCTGGGCACTTTCACGTCGTGTGCTTGATCGGTAGCCCCCGCGATGGGGGCAGGAAGGGCTTAAGCGACGTAAAGGATTGGGCAAGTTGGTCAGATATGCTTAGCGGAATACTGGCGCAGATCAAGTGACAGGACAGCAGGAGAGTACAAACACACATGGCGCTTGTGTGTGTTTGTACTCTCCTGCTGTCCTGTCACTTGATCTGCGCTATTATTCCGTTAAGCTTAAGCGACTGCGCGCACTAATTCTGGAGTCCGGGTCGCGATGGAGCCTGTGGACGACGGCGCTGCATGGTGGGGCACCACTCCTTGCTGCGCAGCCTGTTGCGGCCGGCGGCGGAACGCGCTTCGCGCCTTGCCTAGTGCATTCTGGTGCCGTGATGATGCGTCGAGTGCGTCCTCGAAGGGCCGCTACGCGCCCTTCCGTGGCCATGAAGCCCTCGCGCGTGGCGCTGCTCGCCGGTAGAGTCGGTCGCCGGCTTCCCGGGCGCTACGCGGCGAAAAAGCGGCGGGGGCAAATGGAGAGGGGGACGGAAGCAGAGAAGGGAGTCTAGCAGATAACGAGAATGGCGGAGCCCCCGGTTTATTTCTGGCTGCGAAGGCAATCGAGCTCGGCGGCCTCGCCTGGTCTGACGGCGCGGCGAGGGACTCGAAAACCAAATAAAACCGCGAAGAACAAATAAAGAGGCAAGCACCCGACAGTGTCGTCGTGCGTGCGACGCCGCAGACTCGCTCCTCCTCCACTTTTCTGGTCTTCTTCCTTCCCCGCCGAGCGAGGCGGCGATAAGTCCGAGAAAGGCAGCCCGGCCGTCGTTTGTCCTCGGCCGTCGCCTGGAGGCCGCCTCCCCTCTTTTCCTCGTACCGGCGGCAGAGGCGCGCCGAGCGGAAAACCATGGGGCATTTAATTTTAAGTGGATAAGTGGCGCCCCCCAGTGCCGGCTGTCGCAGGCTGTAGCCCTGTGCCCGCAACCAGCTGATGCTGGGTGGCAGCGAGCAGAAAAGAAGAGCGTGGCGATGCGCCGCTTTCGCCTTTATCTTTTAAATGCCTGTGCCAACCTTCTCTGGCTTGCTCCATACGCCGGTGTCTAGGCCGGGGCCTAGTGAGAACATGTGTGCCCTCCTGATCCTGAAGCTGGGCTTTGCATCCGCGTTTCATTTCTCCTTTCATTATTCTCTTTCCTGTACTCGTGAGCGGATCGTAAAGAAAGGAGTAGTGAAAAGTACTCGTGATTTAGTTAGTTCATAGCAAAGGTGGACATTTGACCGCAAAAATCTGGACCTCACCTCAACCTCAAAAAGAATTTGCCGACCTCACTGAACCTCAAGTCATGACTTGAGGTTGAGGTGTCCTTACACGCCCTCACCTCACTTTTCGTGAGGCCACTGCTGACTTCACTGAACCTCACCTCAGCCTCAAATTGTGAGGTTGAGGTCGGCTGCTCGACCTCAGAAAACAAACGAAAAACAAAACAAAAAGTGATTAGGAAGTTTTTCAGTTAAAAACAATTCTGAGAATCCTGCGAGACAGGAAAGCCAGAATGATGGTGGTTTTATTTAATAAGGTCTGTACAGACACTATTGATGTGCACGCAATAGGTGAAGCTTATAAAAAGGGATGAAACCTCAGACAGTATATGGCCTGCGGGCATGGGTGTCCCATACGCGGTTACCACCAGTACGTCGGTGAGTGCTTTATATGTGTCAATATTTGGCAACCTACTTTGTGTATACTTGTTCGTATTGGAAGCCTCTCGGAACCGGCAATTGACAAACACAGCCCTTCTACACCATCTACCAGAAACTGGGAGGAGAGGTAGGTGTTTACGATACTCTTTTCAGGTTTGAGAATAGTTACCTAATAAAAAGAAACTGGTCGTCGATGTACTTTACAATGTTACGGTTATGCAGACGCACATCAGTATATTTCGATTTTCTAGCTCTGTCCGGCATAGCGAGAATACTCTTTTCAGTCCTGTATGTTGCCTTCGAAAACACTTAACAAGCTGCGACGACTGTAGTACACCAACAGAGACACGTTGTATTTATGTCTGTCTAGAAGCGAGCGGCTTCTTTTATTAATGCGAAAGCATTAGATGGCTCACTTTCCAGGTCATATCCGCAAAAAAGTATCCGCAAGAAATCGCGCCATGCGACGTCACTAGACGACGAGTCACGCGACTATGATGATGACGTCACATAATTAATCAACGCTAATTAATATAATTGGGTAAAGCGAAGACTTATTGGTATTATTAGCGATGACATCATATGAGTGTGACGTCATACCAGGTCACGTGACGGCGATGTAATGTGCCATCAAACCTAGTCACGTGACGGTGCTGTAATATGACATCACACCTACTCACGTGACAACGACGTAATTTCTCGTCATACCAGGCCCCCATCTTCCCCCTTCCACCCCCCTTTCAAGGTGGTCCATATGGATCCCACATTACTACACATGCGCGCATGACGCATTACAAAGAGTGCCCACAACCCGGCCCACATTAAGAACATTCGGATTGTCCAGCAGGTAAACGCGCCAGTTCTCATGTATATCATACTGCAAGTATCATGCAACGACACATGCCTTTGACTCTCGAGATGATGGCGATGATGGTGATGCTAACAATGTATCCTTATGAGTCCGGGGAAGTCTGATATACCGCTACCAAATTAAAAGTTGCCAGAATATTAATTAAATATTGTACATTACCCAGCAACCGAAGACAATTATTGTGTGGGAAAATAGGAATACCTGCAGCTATAATTAAGGATGATGATGTTCCTGGGAGGTCAAGACCCTCCCCCGTTTGCGCCACTTCCCTCCAGGTGGCGATGGTAATGGTTCAGAAATCCTGGGAAATCTCCGATGACTCGGTGAACCCGCGGCATTTTGAAAGAAAGGGCTAGATTACGTCTACGAACACTGTGCCTACTATTAAAATCACACGGGTCAAAACAACTGGCCTAGAATGGGCAGCGTGAACCGCTCTCTCTACCAGGATCACCACGGCTCTCCGCTCAAATTTCCCCGCAGCGAAATCTTTTGTCGAGACCCCCCCCCCCCCCCCCCCCCGACTCACCCACCACCCCTCTCCCTACCCCGGAGGAAAAAAAACCGCCTAAGTCATCATACGCCTCAACTGAATTCTGGGTACCATTTCGTCGACCAGTCTGAGACAAGCTGCTTTAAGGCAGTCACTTGTTTTCCTTCAAAACTGAACTAATCAATGGTATACGCCAGCATTCTCGACGTCTTTTACCCACGAGCACCGCGCGAGCATTCTGCGAAGCCGTTTAAGGTGAACGATGGGTCTCGGCAAAACAGTTAAAGGAAAGATAACGTGTAGTGCCTGGTCGTCTGCAAGGCAGGCCGCCAACCTAACTGATCCCATACGAGAAAAGAAAAAGAAAAGAGAATGATTAGAAACATACAAACAAAAATGGCACACTAAAAACAGAAGCGAACAACAGCGTGCCCCATTAAACGTCATATTAGAAGGTTTGAAACGGCGACTCAGCAGTACGGCGCGAACATGTAATTAGTTCCCATCCCACATCTTCATTAAAAGAAGGAAAAGGAATCAACTATCACATCACCATACATTCATCATAGTTTAGCATTTTTTCGCCGCTGCAACACCGCTATGCTGGTGCGTTCGCCTCGTGTTGTTTTGTTTCGGCATAATAAGCGAATTTCCGAGAAGGAACAAGAGAGGTTATTCGGAAGGATAAAAAAGCGAAATTGTATTTGTATCTGCTTGCATCACGGAACGGGAATATACATAATTAGTGTGAGATTCGGAAGGGGAAGTCACCGATCAAAAGCTTCGACGGTGTTACAGGTTTTTCTGGCTTCGCGCTAAGGCGCCCGTGTGCTGTGCGATGTCAGTGCACGTTAAAGATCCCCAGGTGGTCGAAATTATTCCGGAGCCCTCCACTACGGACCTATTTGTTCCTCTCTTCTTTCACTCCCTCCTTTATCCCTTCCCTTACGGCGCGGTTCAGGTGTCCAACGATATATGAGACAGATACTGCGCCATTTCCTTTCCACCAAAAACCAATTATTATTATTATTATTTTTAAATCAAATCAGCAGGTGTCATTGTTAGGAACCACCTGAATCACATTCTCTCGCCTGTGCCGACTACTCCAGTTACTGTTACGTTAACTTGTAATGTACAGCAGGATCCCCTTTATTCGACTGCAAGGCAAGAGCCATGACGTCAGTGCCGGACACAAGCATGAACACGAAGCAGTCTTGCTTGGGGCCATCAGCGCTGCGACGAATTTGTTGCGTGCTTGTTGGACTGAACTTATTTGTTTGCGGCATAAAACAAAGCTACCGCGGGTCAACGTGAGTTACGTGCTTTGCGCGCTCCCGGGAGTTTGAGCCGACCGGCAGGCAGCCGGGTGCTACGCCAGCGGGGCAAGGGGGAGGCAGAGTGGTGTGCTGTGACAGTAATACCCCTGTCACACGGGCACTCTAAAGGCACTTTGAACTAATGCTCCTTTACGCTCCCAAAGGAGCACTACTTCAAGGGAGTTCGTCCGTGCTACACGGTCGCGGAATAACCTTCGCAAGAACTTTTTAGCGCCCTCATCGGCGAAAAGCGTTATTTAAATTGCAAGCCTCACTGCACACGTAAATACATAAATGTCACATTTTTTTAGTAAATTAGTTTTATAACCGTATTATGTTAATGCAACGCAATTTTAACTGCAATAATGACATGATTTTCCAAGTACAGAGCATAACATCACAGTGCTGGCCACACTGAGCCCAACTCGCTCGTATATCTGGAACGAGAGTATGGCGTGGTGAGACTGCCACAAAACAAATGATCTTATATTTTAAAACACCACTAATCTTATGAAGTGAATTTATAAAACGAAAATTGAACGTTTCTTTTCTCAATTTATTTATGCTGTTAACTCGCTGGGAGAGAGAGTACTCCCTTGAAGCCTCAAAGGACGAACTCGAGCTGCCTTGTTTCGAAGCTCCTTTGAGCTAGGTGTCCTTTGGCGCGTCCGTGTGGCAGCGCGCGTTCGTCCTTAGAGTAATGGAGCATTAGTTCAAAGTACCTTTACAGTGTCCGTGTGACAGGGGTATAACACTCCTTCCGGGAAGACCAGAGGGGTGCGTCTTCCTGTAAGCTCGGACTGAACGGACATTGCGGCGCAACACCGGAAGCTAAGAGGGAACTGTGGCATCCGGTTGTCCAAACAGGGGAAACCATATAGTTTCTTACTATTCACTGGAGGGAAAGCTGGCGGCGCTGCATCTGAACCTCCATGGGCGCGCAAAGCATCATGGGGCGATGAGCTACTTGGTGCGGGACAATTTTTTTCAAAAACATATTTCTTTTTAAAAGTACGCTTGTTAAGCACGAAATATTGGCTTTTGTGGTCTGCAATGCTTGGCCAATAGGAGAGCAAGCCATCGCTTATTTTGAGCAAACTTTGCATTTACATGCTTTTCTGCTCGTTTGTTACGATTTATAGACAGGATATTGAATGATAGGACATTCTTGATTATCGAACAACGTTTGTTTCTCATTATTTTTTGGCCAAAAGTTGTGGTTCTGCAGTCTGTCTGTCTGTTACTGCCAGGAAGAAAGGAAAGTGCACAGGCCTGCTCACTGGCTCAAGGCGAGCCACAATCGCTACCACGTGCAGACAGTAGGAGAGTTGAAAGATCGGATAGAAAGACAGGATAGCACAGACGCGCAAAATACAAGGCCAATCCCGGAGGTAGTGCAATACCGGGCCAACCGGTGGCGGGAAAGAAGCACAGGGGGTCTCGAGGAGGCTCCATGCAAACTCCCATAGGCGGGGACCCAGCTTTCCCTCTAGTTAATAGACAGTCTATGGGGGACACCGAACACCAAGCGTCATCACTGCATGAACATTGCGGCGGTGCCCTGCGACTCAGCTTCGGAAGCGGCACTAGTCGGAGTAAGACGTGGCAACTGCAAAAAGTCTGGACCTCAAAATTTCGACCTCACCGAATGACGACCTCACTCAACCTCAAACTCACGCTTGAGGTTGAGGTCTGATTTGCTGACCTCCCTCGCAAAATTTCGAGCCGTCGCCGACCTCACCTCACGACGTGAGGTTGAGGTCGTTTTGAGGTTGACGTCGACCTCACGAGGTTTCCCACCTCTGGGACTCGTGCGTGCATTGCGTCAAGCGCTCCAGCCGTGGTTGCAAGTTGCATTTATCCTTGATCTTGAAAAAAAAAGCGCTCTGTACTATACTTCTTCACTGAGTGATGTTCTGAAAATTTTATCTCGTTACGTTGTTTATTGTTTTAGCAATTAGCATTGCGCAGTGTTAGGGCTCCAGAAATTGCGTGTTGGCTTCCGGCGGACGCATTGCGGCCAGAGCGTGTTCTCTCTTTCGAGACGGCGTAATACCGAGCAGTCCTAGCTTTGCGTTTTTGCTTGTCTACAGGAGGCGTTCGGGTAGTGCTTGCGCGCCCCGTATATGTCAAAAGTTTAGATACCAGGAGGTTTGCATCTAAACACTGTTGTGGAACTCTTGTAGCACTCCTGGAAGTCTTGCCCGTCGGAGGGGGCAGAACCAAAAATCTTCTTGCCTTCGGGAGATTTGGAACGCTGAAGATGCATTGCGAGCAAAACAGCCTGGTCCAGAAACAAACCCCCTGGGCTCTGAACTTTTGACAAATGCTATACGTCACCTCTGCCGTGCTCGCCGCACTACTGTCGTCGAGGTACCGTCTATTTCAGCAGACAGCTGCACTTCGCAGAGTGCATGCAGCTCACCGAGTGAAGCATAGGCTTGCATGCGCCAGGCGATTGAGCCGAGCATGTCTTCCCAGCACTCACTAAATTCTCAGCGCTATGTCGTTCTCCGCCCACTCTAAACAGAAACGAGTAAACAGGGAATGACAGTTTGCTTGCTCCCTTTCAATTACCGTGTAGACGGATTCGTGTTAAGAGCACTTGTTTGGTGTGGCGCTGCGCAGCTCGATGTGTCTCGTGTTGAATTGCGCATCGTCTAACGAGGCGGTGGTAACGGGACACCCAGCGTATCTGCTGAGGGCCTTTTGTCACCTCGTCGTTCGCGCCCTTATCTCGCGTGTTTTCCACGGCGGGAAAAATTACTGCTGCCGGACGTGGAGCGCGCCACGGCCTGCCCTGTTGCCAGCGCGTGCGTGTGCATGCTGCTCCCGAGACCCCGCCTGTTTCGCTGGCGGCAGGCTGGGCCGCGCGAGGCGTGATTCACCGCCTCCTCCGCGGTGCATCACGCCTCGCGCGGCTTCCTTCGCGAATGGGGCGTTTGTTTCTCTCGTTTCGAAACTCGCTGACGGGAGCGGACGGAGGGGCGCCGCGACGCACTGCAGTCTGGCAGGTTTCTTCCTTCTTTTAGGCAGTTTTGTTTTCCCTCTTTGCATATTTTTATCTCTTAATTGTTGCTCCGTTTTGTTGAACGATTGCTTGTTACTGCTTCTCTTCTGCGCAAATTTCGATGCCCCACTGACAGACAGTTCGGCGTTGCTTCTCGAAAGCTTACAAATGTCAGTTTGTTGTTCCTTTCTTTGCTTTGTTGCGCGTGTGCTTTTAGCGCTTCTTTCGTGCAAGCGACCGAAGTAGCTCTCACTGCGCTCTGCATGCAGCACATGTCCTCGCGGTTGTAATCGATGCCCTGTGTTTCCTCCGTTAATTTCTATTGTTGACGCTTTCCTGTGCACATAATGCATGCAGCGGTCAACTCCACCGCCCACAGCACTTACAGGGGACAGCTGCGTGTCGCATGATCACACTTGTTTTATTTTTACTGGCTTATCGGTTCATTTTTTTTTTCCAAATTTGTCTCGCCTGCGAACAAATGTCGAAGCTGAAAGGGATTTTTCCTGTTTCACGAGCTTTTGCAAGGAACCAGGCTGTATTGGCCATTACAGTAAGTGCAGATCTTAGTGCGTTGGTTGCGATTCGAAAACCGTTCGTGAGCAGTATGGTAGGTGTGAGTAGGCGTGCGCTGACGTCCGTTCCAACGAATCGGGGGGGGGGGGGGGGGGGGGCATAGACTCACAGCTCTTAATGTCTATTTTCCAGATTGTACGATTTCCGCGAGAAAAGTAATTTCCGCAGCTTTTGTGGAGCGGCGCACGCGAAGAAAGGAAACAACGGTAGCTGACGAGAAGTCTAGTGGAAGTCTCGATAAGTGCTACGCAGTGGACATCTCCTTTGCTGTGTATAAAGAGACCTACCGACGATGGCAGATCAAATAAAATCAGTGGAATTATCCTTTGTCTGTTTATTTCATGTCTGCACAGCTGACAAAATAATCACTATAAGTTACAAGTATATAGTCGCTTCTGCACGCCTTTTTTTTATTTGTCGCAGTTCGGTATACGGACAGGTTCCGTTCAAACTTATTCGAACGCCTCTAGTTTATGCCGCCACAATTAACGTGTTCTTCCAGATAATACTGTCGAAGTCTAAGTGCGGTCATACTCTGTTGTGCATATGAGTGAACGATGAAGTTGAGTTACCCCTTTCAAGGTGGTGATGAGAGGAAACACCTTATTGATGATAAAATCGGGGTTTCTTGATGACCCGGTGGTTCTAACTCGCAAACATTCACGTTACTCGAGGAAAGGAGAAAGTTATATTTATTTACAAAAATAAATAAAACAAGAAGAAACAAAGCAAGGAGAAAACTATTTACATGACTAAACCGTTGATCAGACAAATTCAGCCCTCGTTCAACCCAGCGCGCTTTTTGTTTAAACCCTCTGTCACCGCACTTAGCGGGGACAGCCACCGATAAGATTACAAGCGACACACCTCGCCAATCAGTGGTTAGGGAAAGGAAAATAAGGATTTCCGCCAACTAATCACAGATTGGGGAAAGAGTGCTGATTAAACGTTTGGGAAAGGAGAGGTTGCAATCAAATACACAAACAGCACAAACGCGACCACCCTCTCCCACGGCACCCACGGCCCAGCCGTTACCACTTTCCTGTCTCTCTCGCACACGCGACAAACATATGCCGACGAAACGATCCTTAAAGTTGTTTACAGAACACACCGAAAGAGAAGAAGACAGTCGTTACGGGATCAGTGGGTTTCCGGTCACTCGGCTAATACTCAGCCGTATCTCTTGCAGTCCCGAAACCTCGGCGACCCCTTGACAACGCACACATGTCGACACCTGTACATGGTTAGGCTTCTTAAGGCGGGCTATGCCCGTGACGGCGCGGAGTAAACAAGGACGTCCGCCGCAAGCAGGGGAGGCCGAGATGGGGACGGGTCCCTTTGTTGGCGCCTTCCGACTCCACTGGAGCGGCCTTTCTTGCGAACACATGACCAGCGAGTTCGCGGAAAGGTCAGCGGAAAGGTCAGCGAACTCCACAGATGAGAACACTTGATTTTTTTCCCCTTTTTGACTGTCGGCTAGAGAAGCGCCAGGAAGAAGTTATGCATCCTGGTGATTGCCATTTCACGTATTTCAGTTTCCTTCACGAGTCGGTTCATCGCATTTTTGCGATATTTTTATGCGAAGCGGGAGGAAACGCGCATCACAGTGCCCTCTGTACTCTAAACACTGGCGCTGCAATCCATGAGTGACAGCAGTCTTTGTGACCAACAAGCTATGCTAGACACAGCCGGTGAAGAAGGCAGTCTCACAGGATCTCATGGTCTTCGTGCTGTTTAAAGAGCACGACAGCTTTTAGGTAGCCGAAACTGAGAGAGAGGCAACAAAATTGTGTTTCTGAAGAGCGTGAACTTTGAAACCTGAGTATAATATAGAAGGAAATTACGCTCATTCCTTTGCACTAATAACTGCGCTTAAACAGCTCATGAGGTCGGTACCGAACAGGTTGGCTGAAAGTTATTATCTGGCCGGTAGCGTTCTTGCTGGAGTTCGTCGTAGTTTTAAATATTGCTTGTTTAGAATAAGATAACGTTCAGTTCGTCAATATGAAGAGCTGTGTGACATTTCATTTTGCTTTTAAGACATTTCGCGCAGTCGGATCGAGTTTTCGTTTATAGCTTATGAAACTCCGGGGCAGCTTACATTGCCTCAAATTCAGCGCATGGAACAGGTTTCTTCACTAAGGCGAGCACGAGAATGGACGACATTGGAAGAGCACTGTGCTACGTTTATTTCAGTGCATTTTTGTAATAGAAACTTATACGGCTGCCACCGTAAGAGGAGGGAACAACTGCATTGAAAACTGAAGTGGCCTCCTCGAAGTCCCGGATTGAGTCCAGGGGACAAGCGGCTTTGGCGACCAGCCATGCTCTAGAGATAGGCTCTCAGTTGCTATTCTTCTAGAGCCGTACTGGTCAGACGAATATCGCAATAAGTTCGAGTGAAATGGAGGGAAATAAGAAGAGTATACCGCGTTATGCGTTAATTTTTATCGCAGAATAGTTCGTGACCTCTGTGGAAAAAAAGAAAGTACTTCAGGAAAGCATCGAAAATATGCGTATGATTTACACAGACTCCTTGTGAGCACTTCTATCAAAAAAAAAAATCTAAACTCTTGATAGGCGACATCGTACACACAGTATAACCACAGCCGCCAGATAATTATGATGATGACGATGATGATGCATTTTTATGGCTTAAGGGTAGCTTTCGCCAAACAGCGTCATGCGACGAGGTATTTTTGTCTGCGCAAGGTGGGGTCAAAGACACATTCCCCAAACTTTTCACTCCAGATAAGCCGAGCACCGGTCCAGAGGAAAGCTTGTACTTATTATAATATCACCGGTGGGTACCTGGCGGCAATGACGATGGAACCAAGAAAATGACGCAAAATAACAGTTTGCTGGGATGCGAGGTGTGTTGCAATAAGCAATACTGTGAAGGCTGACGGCTTACAGGTGTGCAGCCCAGGCTCGTGATGATATATATATATATATATATATATATATATATATATAATATATATATATATATATATATATATATATATATATATATATATATATATATATATATATATATATATATATATATATATATATATATATTGTAAACTGCGAGAAAAGTCGAAGTGGCAACACAAGCGAGGTAATTAACTTAACAAGTTCTACCTGGTAAAACCGTAAAACCCATATTAGAGGAATGAAAAACCACGCAGACGCCAAGATCGTCTCTTTGCAGGGATTATGCCATCTTCGGATTGGTCGCGCACTGATCTCACTCAGGATTTCGTACTCTGAAACGAAGAAAAAAACCCATACGTAAAGGCTGTGAAGGGCTCGTCATGAGGAGTGATATTTTAATTTCTTGCAGAAATTATGAAGGTGTAGTAGAGAAACATTTTTAACGGATTTATCAAGAGAAGATGCCATTTCTTCCCACCTTACTCTTTTTATAATTTCAAGCCACCCCCCACCCCCCTTACCCCTTTTGAAAGACACCCAAATTTGATATAAATTGTAACATTTATAAAGACGTTCAGTACGCTCGACCGAAAAAAGAGACCTTTTTCAACCCTGTGTTTGGCACATGATAGCTTCCGTTCCCAGTTTCCCATGAAAAGGCCGTGCACTTTCGGCGTTTATTTCTTTTTGGTTTGGAAAATCGCTATTTTCCGGCTACAGTTGTACGGCGCGAACGCTAAAAGCGGTGATTACTCTAAAAAAACAACAACAACTGAAAGTTCACAAAAGGATATAGTAGACGCAAAGCGCTTGAATCTTGTTACCTCAGTGGTACACACGCTATGTTGTAGTAGTAGGCTTGCTAACATTGTTGATTCGATTGTTTTAGCATGCTTGAGTTGACAGCTCTCAACTTCGAAAATGCTCGTTCAACAGTATTACTTGATATGTTACAAAGCGTTCGGGTCAAAGTGCGATAGCCTCACGCAATTTCCAAAACAACGGCCGGAGCGTCGACGGTAGCTGTGACTCATACGGCTGCAAGTTTCGACCTCCGGTTTCAGGTTCTTCAGGCTGCATTCGTTCCTCATTACGACTCTATTCGTAGTGCACGAAATCATTTGGCAACCCAGTCGAAGATTTGGACGTATATCTTGGGGCCTCCTGTGAACTACAAGTCTTCGTGGTTGTTCCTGGGGATTTTCTTTATCAACTAATTGTCTGGACACCCTGCGTAATGATGCTGCGATCCATAGTTGAAGGTCTTCATCTACAAGGCTGTCCAAACTTCAGTGGCCTCCTGCAGGCGCCTGATTCAACTTCTTTAGCAGGATGGCTTCTGTCACAACAGAGAGAGTGCACATTTCGTACAGAACAGTGGCGTCCTTATTGTGTGCTGCAAAATTATGGAATGAATTACCCTTTGTACTAAAACAATATGGTCATTACACCTCAAACTTCTTTTTATTATCACTCTAATATATATATATATATATATATATATATATATATATATATATATATATATATATATATATATATATATATATATATATATATCAACGCAGAAAGCTCCTTATTTGAGGTAGCAGGGTGGTTTTATAGATAACGCTGCATGCAGGTCAGGCACACGTCATTGCTGGTACATCTTATCAGACCGCCTGACAGATACAGAAATATATATATATATATATATATATATATATATATATATATATATATATATATATATATATATATATATATATATATCAGACAAGGTAAGGGAAATGAGGGACTCGTTTTTGACAAACTTATGAAAGGAGCCAACAGTCACCGAAACCAAGGTGCATAGGGGAATGTTTTTATTATTTTTTTAATGTGTAGTGCTAATCAGTGGGATAATAATACTTACATTAATCTAACGCTTAAAGAAGATTACTTAAAACCAGCAGAAAAAACAACCATGCCGCCGGTGCGATCGGATCCGAACCCACGACCTCCGAATATCGCGTCCGGTGCTTTTACCAACTGAGCTCAGGCGACGGCTGTTCAATCTGCTGCTCTCGTGGGTATTTATGTTTACTGGGTGTAATCGAACCTTGAGAGTGTTCCTTGAGAGTAATATCGAACCGGAATATTTCGATATTTCGATTGATTGGCTATGTCGTACGCGCTGATTATCCTCTTGACAGTCCTGGGTAAAGGTAAAGGAAAGTCGCGCGCTATATCGATCTACTTCGCCAATCATTCGACATATCGAACT
Source organism: Amblyomma americanum (assembly GCF_052857255.1). Lineage (NCBI taxonomy): Eukaryota > Metazoa > Arthropoda > Arachnida > Ixodida > Ixodidae > Amblyomma > Amblyomma americanum. The sequence goes on from NC_135497.1 coordinate 268,629,907, forward strand.
GCGCGCCTCTCACTTCCAAGTGGCACGTCCCCGAACGGCGCTTTTCGAACACTTTTCGCGCACGGAGAGGGGTCGGGTCGAGGATGGTCGAGGTCGGGCGCTTGATGGCCTTCGAGATCTTATATTAAATTTTCGCGCCACAACGCTGTCATGCGGTGAAGCCAACCTAACTTTAACGCCTAGGGGCGGCCATCGCCTGGTATGCTTCGCTGCCGAAAGCGTTGCGGAAAGCCACTGTGATTATTCTATTTATTAGTGTACTGACAACAGGATTTTATGATAGGCAGTGGCTAGTTCCAAACAGCTGTCCGCCGCGGCTTCGATGCGAAGCAGGTTAGCTATAGGAACGCCTAGCGAGTGGTGGGCACTGTCAGCACGTCAGTGGGTGGTATACGTCGCTGAAAGAAGCGCGTCACTAGTGTGGGCGCAATGTGTCCTTACTTCCAGGTTACAGATAAACTTATCTATTATCATTTCTTATATATCGAATTCTCGATATATCGAACTATTCGTGATGCCCTTCGAGTTCGATATGTCCAGGTTCAATTGCATATGACTGCTATTATTTTTTTCTGTGCCATTTTTATGCAGTTTCGCCTTCAACATTTTGTAATCGGTCTTTGTTGTATTCGTTTTTTAAGTGCATTCAAAGCGTTATTGTTTTCCTTCTTTTTGTCCCTTACACTGGAGTTCCTTTATTGCTGCGGTTATTTGGATGATATTTTCACATTGTAACAACTAATCTAGGGCCGCGTTTCAGTCTGTGGCTCTGGGACCCTCGTCTTTGATATTATTGTTGGTTGTATGATGTAACTGTATGCCACAATAAACTGAAACTGAAGATGGACTGGGGAGAAGTAGTCGGCGACGTTTCTTGCTTTGTTGATTTCTTTTATGTGCGAAAGAGCGAGTGTTGTAATATTTCTAGTGAGAGCGAACAGGGGATATTCTAAAGCTGCCTTCAGCCTGTAATAATATTCTTTTAGGCCAACTAGACGCGCTTGTTTGTTTGGATACTTCCGAACTACGCTTGTAGTGGCGGCGCCACTGCTCCGCCCACAGTTTCCTCGCAATGATGGCGAAGCAACGAGCGCTCGTATACCTTCCGCTCCCCCGTGAGCAAGTTGCGAGATTGGTGCAGATACTAGTGTTTATTACAGAGGAGTAACAGCTGATTCTCAAAGTCAAGATGTCCCTGAATATGCGCCTCTTCGCCAGACCCACCGTTATAATCAGACCACTAAATAGGCGCAATAAGGTACCGATAAAAGGGACTGACTTACTTCGAGCTTGCCGTGTGGTCTTTGTCGTTTTTTTCGGACGATTTTTTTTTTCGAGCTTAACTAGTTGTACTGACGTTCACAAAACAATGAGTGCTAAAAATCGAAGCTGTTTTTATTCCAACTAGCGTGGCTATGATCCTTCTGCTACTTACCTTTGCGTAGCGCAGTACTTCAGCTGGAACACCACTCTGTTAGTCATCCGCGCCCTAACCTCCACAGGATAATGGTGATAATAATAATAATAATAATAATAATAATAATAATTGGTTTTTGGGGAAAGGAAATGGCGCAGTATCTGTCTCATATATCGTTGGACACCTGAACCGCGCCGTAAGGGAAGGGATAAAGGAGGGAGTGAAAGAAGAAAGGAAGAGAGAGGTGCCGTAGTGGAGGGCTCCGGAATAATTTCGACCACCTGGGGATCTTTAACGTGCACCGACATCGCACAGCACACGGGCGCCTTAGCGTTTTTCCTCCATAAAAACGCAGCCGCCGCGGTCGGGTTCGAACCCGGGAACTCCGGATCAGTAGTGCAACTGCGTTCCGTAACCGCGAGGTTTTGCTGCAGAATTTATCAGTATGGAGTGCCTCGAAGCTGACAACGACTCTAGGACCTTTCAGGAATCGTTTTTCTTTCTTTTTTGTTTGCGGTTGCTTCATATTTAGAAATTAGATTGCACTCAGTTTCCTTCTCGTCTTTTCGTTTTGAGAGCATAGAGTTTGTTTATTCAGTGCAGAAATATGCACGCAGCGTGCCTTTAGCATGATTTCAAGAGGTGCCGGAGGTCACTCTGAAGGGACGCGACTTTCGATTGTGGCTGAATATTGTAGAATCAGCTGCACGAGACGTAGTTTCCGACCCTGCTGCAGATTTTTTATTTGTTTGCAAAACAGAACTTTAAGCAGCGAAGACAAAATCGCACAGCTCTAGCAGAGTACCGCGTGACAGTCACGCAGAAGGGTTCGTATAATGACGACACCTGCCGCGTTGACGGCGTCATGGCGACATTGTTTCTGGATGCTCAGGGCACAATCTCTGGCAGTCGCGCTCTCGAAAACCAGCCAGCGGGAGCCTGGCTGCACAGGGCGAGGGAGCTCCGCGCAGAAGAGTAACCATCGCGGGTCCTCTCGAGCGAGCGCCTGTACACACGCGCACACGCAGTGAAGGGGCAAGGCAGGGAGTCGCTCCTCTGGTCCAGCTCTGCTCTAGATTGGGGGCTGAAATTCCGGCGTTATTGTCACCGAGCCGCCCTATGCAAAGGATGGAGAAGGTTCGCTACATGAAGAACGGTTTGACTCAGTTTGCTTGGGGCAGTGGCTGCTTTCTAGCAAATGGAACGTGTAATAAGGGAGTAATTAATCATTGGCATCCACCCAAGCGCAGTCTCGGGTGGATGCCAATGAGTAGCCAAGGCTGCGCTTGGGTGGATGCCAACGAGTAATTACTCCCTTATTACAAACCTACTCTACCTTGGGGGATTCCACTAAACATTTGGCCAACACTGTTCGCACTTCTAGTTGTTGATCAGCTCGCTCTCGCCCTGCCATATGCTAGCCGTCCCGGTTAGCTCAGTTGGTAGAGCGACTTCTTCGGTGAAGCGGTGGTCCCGGCTTCGAACCCCGAACCAAGACGGATATTTCTTTAACTACGAAGTTTCTGTGGAAGCTGTATAGCTTTCCTTTATAGCCGTAGGCTTCGCTCGGGTGGACGCCATTGAGTAATTACTCACTTAGTATACAAATATACTCCGCCTTGGGGGATTCCCCTAAACATTTCGCCAAATGGAACATGGTTGACAGGTACGGCAGCCATAAATCTTTTCTGCCCCCCCCCCCCCTCCGTATCTTACATCTACTTATCTGATCTCACACTCTGCACTATTTGCAAAGGGCGAAAGGCGATTGGCCTTGAAATTTCGTGTAAATACACCTTGGCGTCCTATGAGGCCGAACAGATGACAAAACGAATCCTGCCTGCCCTTCCCCTCCAAGGGCACTTCATTGCATTTTGAGGCCCGCCGTCTGTTAACCGATTGGTCCGATTTCATGTACGCGTACACTAGTTCGACCCGATGTGAGGTAAAATGAGAGATAGGGGGATACTCTTGACTGGTGGTTCGCACAGTCCCCCCCCCCCCCCCCCCCACCCTTTGTTTTACGCTACGCGCCCGCTCTTGACATAGTAACGGTTACTGAATGGTATCAAGCGAGAGCAGTAGTGATTTAGTTTCCCGACCCCGTGTGCCAAACAAGAAAGTGGGTGCTGTCACCTTTCAGGGGGACCACGCCAAAGCGTCAACGAAGTTATTCACTGCTTTTTCTTCAGCTCTCGTTGGTGTGTTTTCGCCACCTGAAATTCGAGTTCTTGTCTGATTTTCACCATCCTGTGGGACAAGTGCACGCCGAGACTTTTCAGGCGACTACGAATCAACAAGAGAGAGAGAGACAGAATGAATGCCGCTTATCCCATCAAAATCCATCCGGCTCCGAGAGTGTTTTTGCCTTTGCGCGTCGTTTTGATACGGTCCCGCGATACCATCTCTAGACCGGGGCAGCGGCCTCGCAATTCGTGTGTGGCCAAGGAGCGCTGCAGCTCCGCACGCAGGTCTACGGCCCCATCGTGGCTGCCGGGGAGCGGGCGTCGAGTCTCCGTAAATACGGTACAGCGGACACCGCGACAGGAAAACAAAGGCGGTGTACACCTCGCTGAAAGCCGACACCAGCTGTCTCATCGGCAGTTGTGATACATTGTGCGGCGTACGGAGGCTCAAAAAGTGCCGCCCCTGTCCCTCCGGCGGCGAGCCGGGGGGAAAGGGCGCCGAAACAAAGGCCGCGCAATGCCCGCGTCATCGCGAGGGGGCTCTCCCGTGGACGCACCTTTCTCCTCGCCGTCGTCGGTCCGTTTGAGCGTGCGCGCGCATCACCTGTCGCGCGTCTTTTCCCCGCTCTTTCCCCTGGCAACACCGGCCACAGCGCGGCCGGAGTCGCCTTTCATTTCCTTGTCCGGCCTGCCAGCTCGCGTCGGAGCGCGCGCGCTGGGAGAAAGAAAAAAATGCTCAGCGCCGTCGTCCCCTCGGCGAGTCCGTGCGAAAGCAGAGGATCGCGGTGTCCGTCGTCTGCCTCCCACCGCCGCCGCCGTCAGCTGCGGTCCTCATCGTCGCCTCGCGCGCGGCGCCGTCAGCCGCAGCAGGTGCCGCGCCGCGGCCACTCGTCCTCCGCATCGGCGGTCCGGTCCTCGTCCGGTCCGGTCTGCTTCAGCTGGACGCCCGCATCGCTGATTGTCGGGGCCCCGTCTCGGGCCGTCGACGTGCAGGTCGCGACGGCCCTCTGGATTGCCGCCCGCGGCCAGGTCGCGACGCTGGTGTTGGCCGGCCTGCAGCGGGGCCAGGAGGCGTGCGAGCGAGCCCTGGCGTCGCTGGGTGCCGGACTGCGCGCGCTGACGGCCCTCCTCAAGGGCGTCCTGCGCGTGCTCATGCGCATCGGGCACGGTTACGGCGACGCCTGCTCGGCTAGGCTGAGGACCTGTCTGCTGCTCCTGCGCAGGGCACGGTAGGCTTGCCGACCTTTGACCTTTTCCCAAAATACTCCCGTGGATTCGCGGCGCGCGTGGGTAAACGCGGCAGGTTTCTTTTGTCCTGCACCATGTATGTCGGGCGCTGTGCCGACAGCATTGCATTGAGTAACTACTTTCATCAAGATACTGCCGTCTAGCGCCTAATGACGCATGTGTGTAGTCCACGTCCAACTGTGAGACACGAGTCGGCTACGTCAGCTCGTGAAAGCCGTTGTATACATGCCGGGCGTGCACGCCGCGTGGTAGTGTGACTAGGTGTTAGCGGCATTATTAAGCGCGCAGCCTCTGACCGAAGGCCTCGTGTACACGGCGTGTTCTTCGGCCGAGGCGTTTTCGTCTCGTAATGCCTCTTAAGTCGTCCCGTCATTTGCTGCCATGCATTGCAGCTGCCTTTTGAAAGCACTCCTGCCACGAAAGCGGTCAGGTGTACGAGCCTTTCTCTCTCTCTCTTTTTTTTTGTTGCGGTCTCCATATAGTTATGCGCCGATGTTACTTCGCGACATCCCTCTTGTTGCGTAACACGCGGCAGACGTATGTTGGCAGTAACTGTGATATTAGGCAGCTGCAATCGCGCAGTGCGCGAAGCGTTGGAAAAAATGTGGACCCCGGTACAAGAGAGCCGCGTCTGTGCAGCGCGTGACGGAACGGAATTCCCCTCCTCGTATACCTCTGCCGAGGTGCTCAGTTTCCATGCCGTCTGATTCGAAGTCCTCGGGGACTGTTCTTTCGTCCAGCGCCTGAATGCAAGCTGACACTGTGTAGATGTTCATTCCTGCCTATACGGCTTCGTAAGCGCTCACTTTTTTTTTTTTGACGTGAAACAAAAAAAGAAGGAAGAATTTCTACGACGCCATGGAAGGAAATTTCGCTGAGCTTTTGTTTCTCGTTTTCAAACGCGCCGCATCTTGCTGACTTTTTTTTTTGCGTTCTTGTTGCGCTTGCAGTCCGCATGTATTACTTTCTGCGCAAATTACAGCGGCTAATTCGCCGAGTAATGACTATGAGGAAGCGGCATTCGTTAAGGTCGCTTCGTGAAGGGCACGAGGAAGGTTCGTGATTTATTGTCGCCGTGTAAGAAAGGCTCGCTCGGGAGCACGCGATGTGTACCAGCCGATGTTCCTCGTGTGTCTCGCCCCGGCCGCCTGCAGTGGCCACTACGTCGCATGCATGCAGACGCGCCTTCTGTCCATGTCTTTACTCCTGTCGCCAGGGTAGCGGGGCCGTATTGCTCCTAAACACTTCTTTCACCTTCCTTCGTGTGTTCACCCGCATAACGCGCATAGACGGAACGGCGGCATCATGCGTGCATGCCGTCTCGCAGCCAACCTCTTGTGGAAACACCGCGCCAAACCCATCGTGTGCATGTCCAGGAGATCGAATGATAGAAGGGTCGAACGACTGGAAGAAGAAAGGAAAAAAAGGCCCATCCAGGGACGCCCGTTCGATCAGCCTAACGCGTCGCGGAGTTGAGAGGAGTACCCAGTGGAACGAGAAGTCAGTGGTGTCGAAAGGGAACGATAGAATGTATGAGTGATTCTCGGAAGGTACGACGGAGTGCAAGGGTGGTCCCATGGACATGAGGCATTTATTCGTGTAAATAATGAAGGTCACCGCGGTTTTCCTATGGATAATTTCACGCCCACGGGTCCACTATGGCGACACTTTTACGCGCTCGAGTCATTAGCGACCCGTCGGGCCTCGCCCGTAATTTTGTTTCCTTAATTATTTGCTTGCCCCGCCGCCGGTGGCTCAGTGGTTAGGGCGCTCGACTGCTGATCCGGAGTTCCCGGGTTCGAACCAGACCGCGGCGGCTGCGTTTTTATGGAGGAAGAACGCTAAGGCGCCCGTGTGCTGTGCGATGTCAGTGCACGTTAAAGATCCCCAGGTGGTCGAAATTATTCCGGAGCCCTCCACTACGGCACCTCTCTTTCTTTCTTCTTTCACTCCCTCCTTTACCCTTCCCTTACGGCGCGGTTCAGGTGTCCAACGATATATGAGACAGATACTGCGCCATTTCCTTTCCCCCAAAAACCAATTATTATTATTATTATTATTTGCTAGTCCACCGGACCTCTACTGCGCGCTAGAAACGCTAGCAACCCGAGTGCCTGGCAAAGCCTTATCTGCCCACTGTTACCTTTGCCCCTCGTTATCGCTTCCTCAACAATGCAAGTGCCCGCGCGCATGGGATAAATGAAACACGTGGAGATCGTAAGCCAAAGAAGTGGAGTGCGTAACACTCTCCAAAGAGCAGTAAAAGCCCGCCTACTGCGTGCTTGTCAACAGCGGCTCATTGTTCGCGGAGCTAAGTTCATTAGGTGCAGTTAAGATGAAGTCATGAAGGCGGCTCTGCGTTGCACTGAGTTACACTTGATATACGTAAATTTTCAGTCGGCCTGTGCGCTTGACAACAAGCTTAATCGATGTACCATCACTGCGAAATGAAAAAGTGGCGTGAAATCGTTGTACGTATGAGACGAGTGACTTGCGGCGTGTGATGTACGTGTAATCGAGAAAAACGCTGAGCTTGATTGCGTCAGCATAACCGAGAATGGCTATGCGTTTCGTTCTTGTTTTGTGCCTCGTAATGCAAACGCAAATGCCTTTTGCTACATTTTAGCACGAAAATTGCCGTTGTTTATGAGACTGGTTGATAGTGCTCTCACAATCCGTAAGCAAAGTTTCTCTCCAAGTGGGGACGGGGTTCTGGTAAGGAAAATTTACAGGGACACCTAATTACTTTGTGTGTTGGCAATGCTATAGCATTAGAAGTTGTTAATGCTTTTACCTGAAGTGACGTCACGTCCGCTCTGGTGACGTAACCTCCCTCCAGCCAATAGGGATATCCGGTCTGGTGACATCATTTCCCTCCAGCCAATGAGCACATTTTATGACCGACGGCACACTTTTTTTTCCTCAATGAGTAAAACGTAAGAGTTTGAGCGGAGAGCATATGCGGGATTGCAGTACGTTCGTACGTACCACTTGTTCCACTCCTGTTCGATTTATTTTGCGGGCGGCTTGAAAGCGCGGAGACCGCCCTGCTTTCAATGTAGAACCGACAAAGGAAGGCAGATAAAAAAAATTGAACAAAAGGACGCAACCCGCGCTGAGATTGGATACTGTGGCACTGTCTGAGTATATATTCCTTTTGCTGGACACAGCGATTTAGATTGGAGGCCCCAGCATTTTAGAATACAGTTAAAATGAGTTCTTTGATAGCGCCGCAGCCCGCCGCGGTGGCTCAGTGGTTAGGGCGCTCGACTACTGATCCGGAGTTCCCGGGTTCGAACCCGACCGCGGCGGCTGCGTTTTTATGGAGGGAAAACGCTAAGGCGCCCGTGTGCTGTGCGATATTAGTGCACGTTAAAGATCCCCAGGTGGTCGAAATTATTCCGGAGCCCTCCACTACGGCACCTATCTCTTCCTTTCTTCTTTCACTGCCTCCTTTATCCCTTCCCTTACGGCGCGGTTCAGGTGTCCAACGATATATGAGACAGATACTGCGCCATTTCCTTTCCCCCCAAAACCAATTATTAATTATTAATTAGCGCCGCTGTAGGTTAACGCTAGGGTGACTGGTAGCCCGCAGCAGAATGTGAAAAGATTTGTACATTAGCCTGGTGTTGGCTTCATTCATTATTAGCAGCATTATTTGCGGAGTAATGCGAAATCTTCAAGAATTGGAACGGTCTACCGCTTTTTTGTACGCCGCCACGTACGGCCGATGGTGGTGTGGGCTTAATCTCAGGCTTCGCTGCTTCCGACGCAGATAATTCGGGTGCATTCTCTGCACGTTGCGGCACCTACATCTTCCGTGGCAGTGTGTATTATTTCTAAACCTGTGACCCTGTCCATCGTTTACTCTGCACCGGTGGAAAAGCCATCACGGGAGATTCCCGCAGAGTCACCTTGCAATGCACTGACGCCGTTGCGTGGCAGCCTTTGCCAGTGGGCGGTCACAAAGGGAAGAAACAGGACGCCATGGAAACACCCGCTGGGTTAATTTACTAATATCGTTTGGGCTATGCAGCTGTTTCGCGACGCGTTCGGTGTTCAGTTAGGGGGCCGCGTTTTGGTGGAGGCGCAGCTTTTCTTGGTGCGTTCGATTCATCACGAAGAGTGCGGGATTTTCTGCTGAAGCGGTGCAATTCTACGGCCGCCGCTCCGACTTCGCGTGTGTGGCGATTGAGCAGTGCCATTACTGCAGGGTAGCGGACTTGCCATCGACGACATTTCCATTTGACTTTTTTTATCCCTTTCATCGCAGAAACAGATCTCATTACCCGTTTCATCGTGCAGCCTGATATCATTGCCATTTCCTCCGCGCGAGACCGCGGAGAGTATGCGGAGGCGAAGAGAGCCAGCGTCCTTGGAATTTCACTGGAAGCCGAGGAGGCATCGGCGCGAGGCGTTCGCAGTTGGCCTCGTGCCGCGGGCGCCTGGACGCATGTTGGTCATGCGTGAAAGTGCGCGCGCCGCTGGCGCATGTCCGCAAGGTTCTCGGCTACAGCATGCAGCCGCGCTTGGCTGGGCGCGCCCGTGCTGATGGTGCACTCCCGATGAACCCGCGGCGACGCGTGAGAAGCTCGCGCTGCCGGCCGACCGCGGCCTGAAGGGCACGGCGAGGCGCACCTTCGACACCGCACAGGGAGTCACGGCTCGGGAGATGCGGGATTTCGGACTCGTGGCGAACCGGGCTGCCATTGCAACGTATAGGTCTGGCGACGGTAGATTTCGAAGGCCTGCGGGTACGGTGGTGTAAAGAAGGAGGGATAAGAAGCCGTGGCTTACTGAGAAGCTATTTGGAGCGCGGTTATCGTGTCGCTTATTGCGAAACTCTCCGAGACCTGCTTTCGCGCGCGCTGCTGCCAGTTGCATCGTCGCGAATACGTGCAAATTTATGCAGCGCGGCGCGGGAGCTGCTCGGAGGCGGCTTCCTTTGCGAAAGGGAATTCCGACTGCGACCTTGTCGAATTCGTGCGTACGCACGCCTGTTTCGCTCATGCGTCCGTTCGCGTCTCTTTCTTTCTACTTCTCTTTTGGCTTTTGCGCACCCCGCTTGCGGCCAGTAAGCTCCCCTTGTGAGTCACGTTTTCGAGAAGTCCAACATCGTTCGCTTCGAAAATAGCCGCGAGATGAAAATCTTTTGAGACTGGGAGTTTCCACTATGGACTTTCTCTCCGCGCCCTCGCAGTATAGCCTCGCAGCCTGTTTCGGTTTACCCATAAGCGCGGCCTACCCCGTTGCTTGCGCTGGTTCAGCTGTGGAGAGGAGTCGCTTAGACCTTAGATCAGGTCAGCGACAGAAGCGCCACGCTTGAGTCACCAGCCATTAGAGGCTCCACGGATGATTTTAGGGAAGTGCGGTTTGCGCCCTCTACCCAGCAAAGCGCGTACAAAGACCGATCCTCCGGAAGAGCAGGGACCGTGCTGTTCTGCTGTCCGAGTCCGATCGTTCCATCGAGCTGCATCACTGTATTCTCCGGAATTATGCTCCCTACACACTAAACAATTTCTCATCCTTAAGGGTGTAAATCAGCTGTCCCCAGACGAACATCCTTTTCCAATTGTTCGGTGCTAAAAAAGGGTGCCGAGATCTGCACCCTTAAGGAAGGGTGCACTTCATGATATTTTACAGGGTGTAATGGTTGCACCCTCATTAAAGGGTACAATTTTTCCATAACACCCCTACGAACGCATGTTGAAAGGGTGCTCCACATTGATCCACCCATGAAACAAAAGCCTTGGACTGATGCGCGCCCTCTAAACTTTCATGATGTGCACCCTTCCTGAAGGGTGCTGATCTCTGCACCCTTTTTTAGCCCCCAAAAGGGTGTTCGTCTGGGGACAGCTCATTTGCACCCTTATGGGTGAGAATTTGTTTAGTGTGTAAGTTACTGCGTGTGGCTACGCGGTCGTTCCAATATTCGCTTGTATCATATGGTAGCTGGGAATGCCCTCCTAAGTGCAGCCATGAACTTGAGTGTGCACACTTGACTATAGCAACACCCTCTCAATGCTAAGGCCTCTCCACCGGCCGCGTGACGTCACGCCAAGGGACCGTGCAGGCCCCGCGCTCCGCGATTTCAGCGCGCCGCGCCCGTCTGCACTATTCGGGTACTGCCGTACGTAGCTGCCTTATAAGTGATTCCTTCATTTTCATTTTTGTCGTTGCTGCAGAAAAGAAATTCGCTAGTTTGTGCGCGCCTTAGGCTATCATTTTATCTGCTTTATATATTTTTTTTATTGCAGAACACCTTATTGTCAAGAAAGTTCGAGCTGCTAATACAGTTTTTTATAATAAACAATTTAGCATACGGCCGCCAATTTCGCATTATTGGTCATTATAATAAAAAATTGATTAGTTAATTTCAATTAATCATCTAATTATTAGGTTCTATCACGTACATGATGTCTGCCGTGCGGTAAAATCCATCCGCACAGACCGCACATGCGTATATCTAGTTGTTAAAGTAGAAGTTCGTGAACATTGAAAAAAAAAACACCGTCTACTGCGCATTGTGTTAGTTTTATTCTGTATTGTGTTTTGCTTAAAGCTTTCACACACAGCAATAATGACACTCACAATAATGTTGCGCTGTTGAGTATTTGTACAGCTAATCTGACCCTTACAATAAAAAACGACGAGACACCAGCAATGAAGTGTGCGCAAAGCATTTTTATTGCTTGGGAATAAAACTTACTTCTTCTTAAGCGTTGCTGCTTTCCGGGCTGCGGCCTTCTGCTGCGCATTGTCTTGTATGGCATCATTTCTTAGTTTGCAAAAGTTGTTTAGAACAACGTTGGTTGCAACGCGTACTACCAAGCGCAGGAGAGTTTGTGCAGTGTGGCCATTTTCACATGTCTCAATGTCGTGTTCGTCCAGGAGGGAAATCGTCTGTGAAATCACGACACCACGTTGATTTCTACAGGAGAGAAAATCTTCCGCGGTTGCTCCAAAAGACAACTTCTCTGCAACTAGTTTAGTCATCAGTACCATGTGAACTGTGCATGGCTGGGGAAACTTCAGCCCTCCTCTCGACAGGTTAGCTATCATGGCAGTATTTTCCGCTTCGATCTCTCGATTTTCAATCACCAATGTGCTGAAGCAAGCAGAACATGAAAGCTTCTTTAAAGCAGCATGAGCAGCGTATCCTGCAATGTAGACAATAGCATCCATGTCAGAGTGGGCGTGTGTAATATCGTCGTCGCTGACAGCCACAGAAAAGTTGCATGGGACAAGATCCTCACTTACGTCTTCAAACTCTGTTTCCTCGCGTGGAAATGTCAAAAGTTTTTGAAGACGAAGCTTCTTCTCACATTCGTAGAGCTGACGCACGGAAATGTGGTACTGTGATCCTGCCAGCTGGCGGTAACGGCCGAACCGGTCTTCTAGCGCATCCGTCTGAAATTTGCCCAGCAGTACGTACTTGAAGTGAAGTTCTTCTAAGCAGTAGCGCGAGAGTTCTACCAGAGAATAGCATGTCAGTCGCAAAGCACTGTGAGTCTCTTTCGTCAGCGAGCCACTGGTGATGTTTATTCTTGCCCAAGCGTCCAACCAGTCCACAACGCCGCTCAGGAAAGCTAACTGTGTGTCATCAACAGACCTTACCGGGTCTTGCATGCTGTCCCTTAGCCTCTGGCCTTTGCAAGGGGTCTTAACATTGACTATTTGCCACCATGTGAGGATAACGTCAATGAAAAGAGCAGTCGACTCAGCTTGAGGAATCTTGAACGCGGAACCATGTGTCCTGAGGGCATTTGAAACAAACTGATTAATGACGTCGAGAGCGAGCTTTACATTTTGCCGCTCCATTGAGGTTGGATTCACGGCTTTTGCGTTCAGTCTGTAAGCAGCCTTCACAAGCGACGTCTTCTCTGAAGAATAAAGCTGCCGCACAGCTGCGAAAGAAGCAGCTTTCATACGAGGAGGCCCTTCGGGCATTGCTCCACTCAAGTCCATTTCAGGGAAATAGAGGCATGTTCCAGGGTTTTTCTGGTTAATCCAATTGTTCCTAATGCACTTCAAGAGATGCACAGGATCGACCACGTAGAAAAGAGGGCGAGCGTTATCGGCTGGATGGGGATAGACAATGCTCACCTGAGGACTTGTAGCAAATAACGACATCATCTTGCGGTTCAGAGCATTGTTGTCCGTTATCACAGCGATAATTTTGAGCCCCATTTTCTCAACATTAATGATTATGTTCTTAGCATGCTCGTGCAAAATTTCTGCGCTCAGTTTGCTCACAGGTAATATGTGAATGACGTCCTTGTTTGCAGAAAGGAGTGATTGTACCATGAACACATGGGCTGTTGTTGCTGGTTCCGTTGAATGAACCGACGATCCTACTATTGTGCCCCCTTTGTAGTCGAAGTATGGTTTTATGTGGATCTCATCGATCATCAGGGTCACTGTCTTCTCGTGGTCTTTCATTGATTTGACTCGTTCTCGGATGTAGGAGAGACAGTGCGGTTGATTTTGCTCCACAAGAGGGTCAGCTTTGTAATTTGAGCAAACACGGCGCAGTGTGGAAGGATGGGGCAGAATGATTCTTGATGCAGCTCTTGTGAAGTGATATGCGTGAGGAGAAATTGAATTCAAAATACTGGCGAATACCAGCAGCTCTGCGCTATACACATGCTGTTTCGCGAGGAGAAGCTCTATCTGCTCAACCAGAAATTTCAGCAAAGAAGACTGTTCTTTCGTCGTATCACTGTCCTCAATGAGGTCTGCAAGCAGTGAACCGACAAACTGCAATACTTTAGTATGTTTCGACTCTTTCGTCACCTCAGGTATATTATGCAAGCCTATCTCGAGTTCTTCTAGCAGCAAGGACAGGCTGGAGGTGTCGCATACTTGAGCTGGCAGAATCCTGCCTGAAGGAAGCGACAGAAGCTTCACTCCATTCAAGAAAACAGAAAGTGACAGATCAGGGAGAACTACCAAGGCGCATTTCACATTAGGTGAAGGATCATTCTCGATGAGAAGGAACCTAACGCACTGCTCATCGACAGAAACGGTCCAGAATTTCGTGTTGCAGATTCCAGGCAACTTAGATTTGAACTCCTCGTAAGATGAAACTTTGTTTCTTTTCTGTTCAAGCTCATTAGACTGAAGTGACTTCCTCATAGCCTCCTGCAAAGCAGCGTTTTCCCTTCTTGCTTTTTTCGTCTCTGGCGATTCACTCCGTCCAGGCGTTGAGGACAAGTATTTTGGGCAGTTTGGAAAAACAGAAGGCGCAGCATCAATCTTCAACTGTAGCCTGTCACGCTTCACCTCTATTATTTTCCCTGTCAGTTCATCTTGGTGTGACAACGTCGTAATGAAGTCGCCTGCGTGGAAGTGCAGTTCACACACCTGCACGAGAAAATGAAGCAAGGCCATTCGCCATGACTCTCCATTGCCTAAAACACTAAGTAAAAAGAGTCTGAATAGTGAACAGCTTTTACATATTTACACAGCTTTTACACAAGCCTTATGCACATCCACAGAACTAAATGCTTCCTGGACAATTCATACATAAGTGTAAGAAGTGATATCATTGCCTACAAAGACAGCATGCCTTTCCGGGAGCGACAGCTCACAACTAAGATAATTACCAGCGCCTATTAAGCAATATTTCAGAGTCTTACCCTCGAATGCTCTGTAGGTGTGAAATCCTTCCGTGGAATGGCTCGCAACCAGGCTTTTCTTCGTACTTCGTCTCTTGGGAAGCAATAAACACGTACTTTGGGACCATTCTGGTAGTTCCCGCGGCACCCGGGAACACAGCACCGGCCCATGTTTCACGAAGTTGCACTCGCTACACGGCAGGCAATCAGTTTCCCATTCGTGCGCTAGCACAGGTACGCACGCCACACAAGAAACGGCCACACGAAACAGACACAGCCGTGCGAGGAGCGAACGGAAATGCACCCAACGCCAGGCTGAAAGACTCAAGCAGCAGCTAGACGCTCACTGCAAGACTGCGTTCGTGTCTGTGCTTGCCCGGGCAAGCGCGAGCACATCGAGGGAGACAACCGAGCGGAGCGGAGCCGCGCTTGGTGAGCAGCCTGACCGGACACTTGGCGTGACGTAGCGCGTGTGGAAAGGAGGGCCTGGAGAGGCCTGAAGAAAGTATTTAGAGGGTGTTGACTATAGTCGATCCGTGGAGCGCAGGAAGAGATGACCGCGCTCATCGTCCGCTTAATTTCACTGCTGTTCCAAAATCATGACGGCAACCTTCTGTTCCTCTGCAGTGCAGCGCATGTGAACAAAACAAAGCTACCCAAGCTCATCCGGTATGGAGGCGAAAGGTCCAAAATCCCAGTGTTCACTCCTGATAATTCGCATCACCATCCAAATCTCTGCTCTGCGTAAACGCGTTCGGAACGAGGTGTCCTGGGAAGAGTATATAGCTGCAGAAGTAGCGGTCCAAGGGGATATTTTTGTTGGCGCGAGGGACGCGGGGATAATTTTTTTTTTCTCCTTAGCGTTTTTCTTTAACCTGTCGTGTAGCTGGTTGCACGCGTCCTTTCCGCATGAACGAGGTGCGTTACGCAAGTCTAGAGTGCAGTGGTAAATGAAGTGTACGCAATGCATTTCCAGGAGAAAAAAAAAGGCGGGTTCTCAAACATGCAGTGAGGCCGCAGTGCTGATGACTGAAATCAGATCCGTTAGGCCTAGACGCGTGAAGAGGCAGGGACCGAAAGAGTGCTCTGCCCCGTAGCATTTGTTTATGTTTTGAGAAGAGAGCGATCACCCTTTTTTGTAGCGCTGTCAACGAGAGCGAGCGCGAAGCCACAGGGAAACGAACGACCGGACTCGCTCCGACGGAACACCTGCGCGCGTCTCGCTGGCTGTCGCTGAAAGGCCCCCCGCCCGTCTGTGCAAGCAGGGGCCGCGTGTTTACATGTCGTAGACCTGGCTTCGTGCTGCATTGGCTGGGCGAGCGGCCGTCGAACTGCGTGTAGACGAGCTTCGGTCGTGGTCGGGAGTGTGTACGAATGTGCCGGGGGCAGTAACCGCGTGTGTAGGAACACCTTTGCAAGAAGGTCGTCGTAACGCGGTGCTTTGTGTGAGACGTAGGTTTGCGTGTTGACAAGGGGAGTACAATGACCAGAGGTGGTTATCTTTCTTATAAACACCGGAAGTGTCGGTGCGGAATCGTAAGTGCACTGACTTTGATTTGGAGAATAAGGATCACTGTCTGCCCGCGCAGTGAAGGTTCAGTTTCCTTTGTATCTGAATACCTTGCGACACTAGTGAGCAACGTGATACGTGCGGGATAGTTTTCTTTAACGGGAATGTATGTTTGGAGTTGTTTAAACATGAACTAAATGTCAAAACACGAGTGTTTTTGCATCTTGGCTCTCTCGAAATACAGCTGAGGCGGCTGGTATTGTACATTAGCGCGAGCATAAGCAACAGCCCCAGGAATACCCCCCCCCCCCCCTTTCCTTTCAACAGCCCAAACTCTTGGCATTGGCAAACAAAAAAAGATTTTCCGCCACCAACACCTTTCTTTTAAGCGTCACTGTATACGCACAAGTTAACTACGTTATGGCTTCACTTCTTGTGGTACTTTGCTTTCGCGCAGTATTACTGCGTAATTCTTGTGGATTTATCTTTAAATTCTTGTTTCAGGAGCGGCTTATAGTCCAGAATAAATTGCACCTTCGTATAAAATACGTATCAAAGGATAAATGCCTAGCTTTGCGGCATTCAACTGTATCATGCACTTGACGTCGGTACTCGTGTTTCGTGCAAGTGGAATAGAAATGGGCCCGAAAGTTCTGCCAGCGTGTCCCCGGGATCCGTTCGCAGAAAGTACCTTGGGCCGTGATGACACCTGGCGAAATCAGATTCGGAGATTTCACCGCGCCAGGAATGAAGCTTCCGAAGGCGAAAGTGCCTCGTAACGAAAGTGCCTCTCGGTGAAGGTAACAACCGCACGCCAGAGCGTGCTTCGTTATACATTTCGAGAATACAAATCGGACTTTGCAGTGCTTTTAAATACATACATTAACACAGATCCGCATTACTCCTTCAGCATCATTAACTTCATAAAACCTCGAATAAGAACTGGTTATGGAATGCAATTAGTTTAATGGTAAATTGAATTTTGAACAGTTACGCTGATAACTGAATATAATAAGCAATCATCCTCCTTGTTCACCTTGTGGAAAGAGGCTAACCTGTAATTTGTGGAGCATAGGTAAATATTTACGTTCTATTCCTACTGCGTTACTGCATATACTGTGCCACAAATTGTTCGTTTATGTTAGACAAATGATCGCTTTCATGTGTTGCTGCTCCTGAATATTGCTGAATGTTTGTGAATGACGTTCGTGATCTGTAATTGACTTTTTTTTCCCCTTTTTGCTGCGTGCCTGCTGCCTTGTTACACTGCACGTATGTTATCCGGTGCCGAAGGCCCCAGCCAGGTGATTTGTATGTCACCTTTTGCCTCGGTTCCAGGGCAAACAACTGCGTTCGGTGCGCGCCGCCATGTTCGTCCCTGCGGTGGGCCATAAGACGCTCGCTTAACGATGAGCATCTGATCACACGCCTCCACGCGCCGATATTGATTTTCCGAACCGCACCGCTGCAGGTGTAGCGCGGCTGCTCACCCGGAACAGCGTTGACGTCTCGATGAACAGGTGGAGGCGATAGTCGAGTGAAAAAGAACAGCTTACTGCCATGCTACCAACGATTACTGAATTCCCTAGTGTAGAAACGCACTTTTCTTTTTTTGCAGAGATCATTATCCCTCGGATAGAATGATCTCCGTAATGTTTTCCGAGCTTGGCCTCTAGAATAATAATAATAATAATAATAATAATAATAATAATAATAATAATAATAATAATAATAATAATAATAATAATAATAATTGGTTCTGGGGGAAAGGAAATGGCGCATTATCTGTCTCATATATCGTTGGACACCTGAAACGCGCCGTAAGGGAAGGGATAAGGGAGGGAGTGAAAGAAGAAAGGAAGAGAGAGGTGCCGTAGTGGAGGGCTCCGGAATAATTTCGACCACCTGGGGATCTTTAACGTGCACTGACATCGCACAGCACACGAGCGCCTTAGCGTTTTTCCTCCATAAAAACGCAGCCGCCGCGGTCGGGTTCGAACCCGGGAACTCCGGATCAGTAGTCGAGCTGCCTAACCACTGAGCCACCGCGGCGGGTGCCTCTAGAAGCAAAAATGAATTTTGGTTCTCGATTGCGTATCGCCTGTCGTAAGTATTCCCTCTCGTATTGCTTGTACCTGTACGTGCTACTCACTCCGCACGATTTCCAGCCGAAGTGCACGCGTGATCGGCCGTCTACTAGTTAGTCAACCCCTATAGTGTATACTGAGTGGAAGTCGCTCTTCTAGACCGACGTGTCCGTTGCTTCTGACGCTTGCTCGCCTGACTAGACCGTTCGCGCGACGGCGGCGTCGCGCCGAATAAGCGCGAACGATGTATCGATCATGCAACACATTGCGCGTATGCAACAAAGGCGGCTGCTGCAGTGGTGACAGCGGCACTGGACTGCCGAAGCGGCGTCGGCGTTGTCGGTACCACTGTCTTGGCAGTTTCCGCGATGTGCGTGGCGAAAGCGGCGCGGACGATCTGCGCATGCGCGGCGCGGGACTCGCAGGCAGCTGCTACGCCGCGGTCAGCAGCTGCGCACGGGTGCCCGGGACGCCTCTTGCGTGCGCAGCCTGTGGAGGGAGAAATGAAAGCGGGCATGAATGTGTGGGACTCGTCGTGGATGACATATCGCTCGAATTCTGCCATTCCAGGCAGTTTTCACTGCCAGGTTGACAGAAGGCAGGACTCGAGTACTTTCACTGTAATAAATGTTACATGGCAAATCCGTGATGTAGCCTGTTGTGTTTTGCCGCCAAGGAGCGTGCTGTGAGGCAGGTGGCTGTAGAGTGTCCCTATGCCTTTACAGGACGAGGCTGTAGGGGCGTGGGAAGACATGCTTGGGGTTGTATAGACAAACGTGCGTACGTGGGAACGGTGGGCACTTCCTGATCTTTTTCGAGACGTGAATATTCCGTACCGCTTCCTGCGCACATATTGAGTAAGTGCGGAGAGCAGTTGGTGGCAAAACGTAACATGCAGGGGAGGGGGGCTTGGAACGAACGTGTGGTTATGAATACTAGATTAGCCAAAGTTCCAACGATAAGTTGTGCATTTTTGTAATATAAACCTTTTACTGGATTTTTGGCGGTCGCCTGGCAAGCTTAAGAGTATTTTTCTCTAGTTAACTTGGTAATTAGAGGCCATTAATTAAGTTAAATTTGTTAGAAAGTGCGTGGCTGCCTATGCATGGCGTCAATTTTGTGGCGACAGATAAAAGTACGTGCAGTAACGACAGATAAAGTGCGTTCAAAGCACGAGGAAAGTTTTCAGAACAGTGCTCGCGAAAATCAAAACGGCCTCTCCACGATCGCCCACTTGCTATAAATTCCGTGCCGTGTGGCCCAAATTTTATGGCCGCTCCCACGACTTGCCAAAGTTTACTTGCTGCGACCACGATGAAGGCCTCCAATTTCTCGCGCGCTTGGCTCAGTGCGTGGGAGAAAAAAAAAAGTATAGCGTGCTCTTTCGAGAAATCCGCTATGCGGTGTTCCTCTTGGCGCTCTGCAACATCCTCACAAAGGCTTCTCGCGTATCTCCAGCGGATGAGAAATTCATTCATGTCTAAATAAATTGTAATAAGAAACAACATTTAGCGATAAAAATACTTCTGGGTGCGCTGTGGCTGACCGCCGGGAATACCGCTTAATGTTTGGTGGCTATAGGAGGACTAAGAGTAAAGTTTTCCACCATCGCCGCCGCGCCAGCCGCCTTTATATGCACAAAAGCATCGCAGTCTTTATTAGGCTGATTTAAATTATTCCTGCGCACGTTAAGGAACCCCAGGCTGTCATATAAATCCGAAGCTCTCCACTATCATTTGTTGCTTCGGCTCGTGAAGATCGGTTCGCTTCATTTTGCTCATGAGCAGTATATGCATTAGTGCTCGACTTTCATGTCGTACACGCAACAGAACGGACCCATCTCTGTTTCCCGAGATTCAATGCAATGCGCTGTGCCACGCACATTCATTCATCTGACTCTAACCGCAACGTTATCGTCAAGGGCTTCATGACCTGTTGTAGGCTGCGCGTCTGCAGTGCCTCTGTTCTTATTTACGGCCTGCGTATGCCTCGAGCATGTGTGCCCTCCGGCGTGCCGAAATCGGAGGGCATTTTCAGCACGTAGTTTGCATCCCTCGTCAAACGTGTCCCTCGTCACATGAGACGCTGCTGCCTATTCCTTTCCGGACGCCAACGGGTAGCCAGCGGCTGCAGTTTGAGCCACGCCTTCGCTCTCGACAGCGAGCCGTGCAATCTCAAACGGGTCGAACCGCGCTGTGCGCGAAGGCAGTAGTTAGAGGCGCTTACGTCGTTTGCCGCGCCGAATTTTGGCGGGAAAGGCAGGAACGTTACGAAAACGGCAGACTCGCGCACTGTGCTTTTATATATTTTTATTTTTGCGAAGAAAGGATGCCGCGGTTCCTCGGTAAATGGCGCGACATTTCCTTGACGTTGCGCTCGCCGCTTGGTGCCAGTGCGTGCCAAACAAAAGCCCTCTGTCGTCTGGTTGTCTCCTCCTCTCGCTGCCATTAGGCGCGCAAATCGAAGCCGGCTTGCATGGGCGCGCTGAGCGCCAGAGTTGCCGAGCGAGCAACTCCTTCATGTTTGGCGTCTTGGGCGACTGAATGCGTCCCCGGCCTTCGTGAGGCGCTTGTTGTCGGCAATTTCTGCTGTAAAATAGAAAACACTTGGCAGTATGCATGCCGTGCCTGTGGCTGGCACGCGTGTCCGCGTGTGACTTTGGTCTGCTGTGCCTTTCCTGTAAATGGCGTAGTAATTTAGTGCAATGTACTGGACCGTGTTTGCGACTAATAAGACAGGGAGGAGGAGGAAACCGGTCGCGGGTCATTTCTTTAACAATCCAAGCTTCTCAGAGGGGGACCTTTTTAAACAAAGCAACATTTGTCGAGAACGTATGCACGTTTGTCAGCCGTCAGATGCGCCTTTCGATGAACCCCTTCGGTCGTCCATTGTCACCTTCTAAGTTTTCGAGCTCGGGAGTATCGTCTAATATCTCCGTGCTGCCACCTCGCAGGAGGTGCGCTACTTATTTATAGTTGAAATAAAACACTTTCCTGGAGCAGAAAATACTTTCAGTCACGAAGTAGCTTACGCACTCGCTATTTGCTCAGATTTTATTTGCGTCAGGTTTGGTGGATCCCAAGCTTGTTGAATTTGGGCGCGTTCGCATCGTTGAGAACTAGCTGGTTACCGATATTGAAACCGCAGGGATAAAAAAAAAATGACGGACGATTTAGCATGGTTAGGCCAAATGCAAATTAGGCGCGCCCGCACTTCGGTTTTCACTTCGGTGTCGGTTTTTCAGTTCGAGGATAATGAAGGGTGTACACCCTTCATTATCGACTGGTTATCGACAGCAACATGAATAAGTCGTATGGCACACGTGTGCCATACGACTTATTCATGTTGCTCTGCCTCCACAATGTATGGAAAACGAGAATGGCTCTAAGACACGCTGATGTGGATGCTTGCTTAGCGAGGGAGCATTTCATCGAAAGCGGCTTATCGAAAAGACAAAAAACTTTGCAATGCCCAGAGCGAGCAACCTGAATGGATGCTTAGTGTTGAGTGATCTGGAAAATTTAAAACGTTTTTGAATCACAGCGCATCTTCAATTGCGGCTGCCAGTGTGAATATTATGCTATTGTTATTGTTGTTTTTGCTCTGCTGTAATTTTTTTCACCATAAACAGGAAATAAAGAAAAAAGGGTCGATGCCGTATTGATCTAATGTAGTCGCCAGCAAAGCTGATGTGTTCGCGCCGCTGAGGGCTTGAAACCCACTCGAGGCCATGGAGTGCTTTGCGTACAGTGTTTTGCATAGTTGGCCATAAAGCCTGTTCCACCGTGCCAGCAGGCTTCGTACAGACAAACATCGGCGAAATTTGAGTCTGCGGATTTTAGACTAATGCTAGCTCAACGCCGCCGCGGTGGCTGAGTGGTTATGGCGCTCGGCTACTGTGACCCGAAAGACGCGGGTTCGATCCCGGCCGCGGCGGTCGAATTTCGATGCAGGCGAAATTCTAGAGGCCCGTGTGCTGTGCGATGTCAGTGCACGTTAAGGAACCCCAGGTGGTCGAAATTTCCGGAGCCCTTCACTACGGCGTCTCTCATAGCCTGAGTCGCTTTGGGACGTTAAACCTCCATAAACCAAACCTAATGCTAGCTCGCTAAAAAAAAAAGAAAGTCGCCTTAGCTTCGACTGCTGACACTGTTGCTTTGTCTTTTTTTACAACCTGATCTTTTTTTTTTTACTGCCAACAGCGGCACGCATATCCATTCGTATGTAGAAAACAGCTGCGCGCGTAATTCTTGACGCCACTGTCGCTTCTTCTCACTGCATATACGCACACCACGTGCGTATCATAATTCCTGGAGCGTCTCCACGGACGTCGACATTCCTTTTCTGTATCAGTTGTCTGCTGTCATTTCTGCGACTGTGTCCATTGACGTCAGTGCGCCTCGTGCTTGATATAAAAATAACGCAGACAAGAGAATTGTGCTTCGCTCCTTGTTTGAGGCACTGTTGAGCCCCTTAATGTCTACGAGCTGAGAGACCGCGCTTCACAGGCGAGTCTGCCCCGGTGCTCTCAGTACTCTCAATGCGCGCATTACGGCGTGCATCTGTGCGGTGCAAGCATGTGGAGCATCTGTACCGTTAAAGGCGCATTTTTTTTTCAATTGGAGCTGCAAAAAAAAAAGAGAGGAGGAAATACGCGAAAGAGAAGAAGAAAGCTTCTTTCTCGTTTTAGTAAGAGGGCGCTGTCTC
Organism: Amblyomma americanum; assembly: GCF_052857255.1. NCBI lineage: Eukaryota > Metazoa > Arthropoda > Arachnida > Ixodida > Ixodidae > Amblyomma > Amblyomma americanum. The sequence goes on from NC_135497.1 coordinate 268,652,685, forward strand.
TCCGGCCGCACGATTGCGTCAGTTTGTCATCGCACGCTGCTTTATATACCGTCCACCAGCCGTCGCATATGCCATCAAGAACCCTTTTCTTCACTGATTAGAAAGAATTGAAAAAAAAAAATAACAAAAGATTATATAAAACAGCTCATCGGGTGGAGAAAGACAGACTTAAACAAAAGCGTTGCGTCACTCTTCGCCTTCCCGTATTGTGACGCACGCTGCAGGAGTGCGGAAATGTGTAGAGCACTCAAAGCGCGCTGTTTTGGCGCTGAAACATCCGCGTAGACTTGACGTTCTGGCCTGCATCCACGAAAAGCCGCGCAGACGACCTCGACCTTTCTTTGTCTTCGCCTCTTACGTCTGTTCCCGGGTCTCTTTTTTTTTTTTTTCATCTTTCCTCATCGCCCCGACTCCTGTTATTGTCGTTATTTCTCTTCCATATTGTCTCCACTCCTTTTTACACTTCCCACGCTGCCGACAGATCGCTGATAAAACTTCGTGCATTACGTCTCTGTCGTGCTCACGCGCTGTTATTTTCTTTGATGTCGGTTTCGCCAGTTCTTACAATGGCATCCGTATATACGGCAGGAGATTTAATTTCTGTTTTAATCGTTCCTTTCTCGGCCGACGGCCCTCTTCCTTCTTAGAGGTTTTTTTATTATTATTATTCTGTCGTCACACGCGCCGTGCCCTGCAAGTTTCGCCGCGCGTATGGGGCGCCTGCGTTGTGTTTCGACGCGCACGGCTTAATTGCGGGACGTTGTGCGCATGCGCATTTGAACACGTGCGTCACAAGCACGGCGGCCTCTTTCATTTGGGCGCTAATGAGCGCCGCGCTCGGAGGACGCCTCCCTCGATGGCCCCCTGTGCGTTCGGGGCGTGCACCGAGGCTGACTGGCAGTCCCATCGTTGCACGGAAAGAGAGGGAGGGAAAGAACCGAAAATACTTCAGGAACTTACGTGCGAGAAATGCGACAGCATTCCACTTGTATTCCAATTCTTATTCTGTTACAGGTCTGTTCTAATAATTTTCCAGTTCTATTCATTTGTAGTTGATGACGTTGTATCTGCTTTAATAGATCGCGCCATTACCGTTTAACATTTCGTATTTTCCCCCGCGTTTGATGACGTCACACCGTTTCGACCAATATCGAGTTTTGTAACGCCGCTACTTTTTGGGCGACGCTGACTTTACCTTTCGATGAGCCATGTAATGCGTTCGCATTAATATCGAAGGAAATGAAGGAAGGAATGCATGAATAAAGTGGGAAGGAAAGCAAGTTGAAAGCGGAAAAGAAGGGAAGGGTGAAATGAGAGAGGGAAGGTAAGGATGTAAGGGGGATGGAAGGAAGCAAGAAAAAAAGGAGACAACAAAGGAAGGATGAAAATGGGAATGGAGGAAATTAAGGAGCCCCGCCGCGGTGGCTCAGTAATTAGGGCGCTCGACTACTGATCCGGAGTTCCCGGGTTCGAACCCGACCGCGGCGGCTGCGTTTTTATGGAGGAAAAACGCTAAGGCGCCCGTGTGCTGTGCGATGTCAGTGCACGCTAAAGATCCCCAGGTGGTCGAAATTATTCCGGAGCCCTCCACTACGGCACCTCTTCTTCCTTTCTTCTTTCACTCCCTCCTTTATCCCTCCCCTTACGGCGCGGTTCAGGTGTCCAACGATATATGAGACAGATACTGCGCCATTTCCTTTCTCCCAAAAACCAATTAAACCAATTAAGGATGAAGGAAAGGAAGGATAAGAGAAGGAGGAAGGTGCAAAAGAATGAATAAAGAGGAAAAGAAGCAGGTTAAGAAGATTCTCCGGAAGCCTCTCTATATCAGAAAAATGCTAAGGCGCCCGTGTGCTGTGCGATGTCAGTGCACGCTAAAGATCCCCAGGTGGTCGAAATTATTCCGGAGCCCTCCACTACGGCACCTCTTCGTTCCTTCCTTCTTTCACTCCCTCCTTTATCCCTTCCCTTACGGCGCGGTTCAGGTGTCCAACGATATATGAGACAGATACTGCGCCATTTCCTTTCCCCCAGAACCAATTATTATTATTATTATTATTATTATTATTATTAAACTGGGAGATTGGATGTCTGATGGACGTCATCCGTTCCAAGTACCGCAGTTTGCCGCCGTGATGTGCTTGCTTCTGTTCTAATAATAATAATTGGTTTTTGGGGAAAGGAAATGGCGCAGTATCTGTCTCATATACCGTTGGACACCTGAACCGCGGCGTGAGGGAAAGGATAAAGGAGGGAGTGAAAGCAGAAAGGAAGGAAGAGGTGCCGTAGTGGAGGGCTCCGGTATAATTTCGACCACCTGGGGATCTTTAACGTGCACTGACATCGCACAGCACACGGGCGCCTTAGCGTTTTCCCCCCATAAAAACGCAGCCGCCGCGGTCGGGTTCGAACCCGGGAACTCCGGATCAGTAGTCGAGCGCCCTAACCACTGAGCCACCGCGGCGGGTGACACTGATTCAGTTCGTTGTTAATTTCAGGCGCGGGGCACACAATACGAACGACCTTAGAAAGCTGAAAGACGGCCGGGTTTACGACCAGCGCTGTTTTGCTATTTTCGATGATAGTGCACCTTTTGCTGCATTCCGTTTTTGAGCACTGTTTCATCGCGTCTTTTCTTTAAAAAGCCGCGATCAGTGCGCAGCAACAGATTCAGCTGAAGTAAAAAAGGTAAGGAGGATGCACTACTGTTTTCCTTCTGGCATTTATTTAGCTGTATGTCAGAGGCGCTCCAGGCAGTCTAAATAACTGTGTTCAAATACATGTCGGTTTCGAATCTCAGTCGATCTCCGTACGATAGGGAAGCATCATTAGACGTTTTTAGCATACCTGAGACGTATACCGGTTTACCGGACCCCTCTCGCGCATGCGCAGTGGCATTGTTGGGGTGAGGGGGAGCCAGTACGCATGCGCAGCCGGCTTCCGGTAAACCGCTATACGTTTCCCGGTAGTGTGCACGCGCAGTGGCTCCCCCTCAGTGGGAAAGCGTGAGGAGTGCCGCCGAAGGCCAGCGGGGGAATGCGCCGACAAAGGTGGAAATACTGTCAAAATGGCGCTGCGCATGAGTTTCGTGTTCCTCGGCCTAGGTGAGTGAGGAATAGCGGGCTTTTGGGAGTCGGTCTGAAACACGAGACGACGACGGGACAACGCGGGTAGACCGGCGCTGTGCGTTTTGTTTTTTTATTCTTCCCGGCTAACTATCCAGGGCGGCTAACAGCGACGTGTGTGTTTGAAATTGTGTTTGTCTCTTCTCGTTGCTGTATCTTCTAGTTAACCACGGCGGCTTAGAGCGAGGCGTGTGTTTTATGTCGTGTACTTATCTTTTTCGTTGTGACATCTTAAGTCTGGAAGATGGCGGGAAAGTCATCTGTTGGCTAAAGAGTCAGTTTTGGCGGGAGGATTGCTTGTTGGCTTGAGGATGGAGTTTCGGCGGGAATGCAGCAGGATGTGTGCGTGCGAAGGAGAGGGCAGGAGGCTGGTGTGTGTGTCAGCCGGACAGATCGGTCGTGTGCGGCCGGTGGTGGTCCCGGGGCCGCTGAGTTGGAGAGGCGGGTTCCTTGAGTGGCGGCCGGACAGGTTGGCGTGTAATGACCGGCGGTGGTCCGGAGTCGTGGAAGTTTGAAGTTATATTTTTAGTTTAAGCGAAGAGGCCGAAATCTTTCGGCATATGTAAACCAGTTGTGTACATATTGTAATAAATAACTTCTTGAGGAAAGCCTTCCAAGTGTCTCACCGTCAGAAGACCTGCACATCTGTCTGAACTCGCCACTCGCGAAGTACGTCCCCAGGGTCACTCACGAGACTCGCCCTCTACCACTCCACGTCAGCATCAGGATACAACAACATCGACGAGAGAGAGGGAAAAAATTTGTGACTATCATGAAAGTAAAAAAAAAATATTCCATTGTTTGTCCACACGGAGTTTCATTAAGACAGACTCAAGTATGAAGAACAAGCCTTTGTCTCGGTGTGGATTCTGTGTGACATCAGACATGAAGGAGCCAGCGATACCTTCTTAAAGACGTCGCAGTTGTCATCGTCGGACACTTCACAGACGCCATCTTCAACTATCCAAATGGCGTAGTAACTCGCCGCGTCGGCTCATGCAGTGGCTTAGGCGTTCGGCTGCTGATTGCTAGGTCGCGGAATCAAACGTGGCCGCGCCGGCCCCATATTGATGAGGGTAAAATGCAAAAACACCAGTGTGCTGTGCGATGCTGTGCTGTGTGTGTCAGCGGACGTCAAAGAATTCCAGTTGGTATAGATTAATCCGGAACCCTCCACTACGGCGTCCCTCGTAGCCCATATGTGTCGCTTCGGAACCACCACCAGGTGGCGTACTAGGAGTTTACGTGCGTAACCTTGGCGACGCTCGTCACTTGTGTGAATGAGCATTCCTTCGTTGGAGAGAGGAAGGCGAGGTGATGAATTCAGCGACAGCCTAAATAATAATTGGTTTTTTGGGGAAAGGAAATGGCGCAGTATCTGTCTCATATATCGTTGGACACCTGAGCCGCGCCGTAATAATAATAATAATAATAATTGGTTTTTGGGGAAAGGAAATGGCGCAGTATCGTCTCATATATCGTTGGACACCTGAACCGCGCCGTAAGGGAAGGGATAAAGGAGGGAGTGAAAGAAGAAAGGAAGAATAGGTGCCGTAGTGGAGGGCTCCGGAATAATTTCGACCACCTGGGGATCTTTAACGTGCACTGACATCGCACAGCACACGGGCGCCGTAGCGTTTTTCCTCCATAAAAACGCAGCCAGCCTAAATGATCGGTGTTTCGGTGTGGCGTGGTGAGGAAAGGTGGTCTGCTAGGATATAAACTCGTGTAACTGGTCGTGACGCTGCTGAGACGCGATTTTAGGCCGGCTTTGTTTTGTCACGACGTACCTATAGTTCGCGCAGATACGACAATCCCTTGTTCCTTGCACTTTTTTTTTCTGCCAGTGCGACGCCAACGCGTGTCTTTCGTTTGGTCGCCACACTTGCTGAGTTGCTCCGCAGGTTTTCATAATAGAGAGTTTTAGTTTCACGTACGTAGATGCTTCACGTACGTAGAGCTCTTACGGCTGACCAGTGCGCATGCGCAGAACGCAAAGGGTATGCGCGAGTCTCACGTACGTACGTGAGATTCGGATTTTTACGTTGCGGTCTTTGCGTTGCTTGCATACGTAGCGTTGACAAACATGGCGGCGCCCTGCCCGCCGCTTCACAGCGATAACAGCTTCGTCGCTAATACCTCGAGGCGATATGGTGTTCTAAACTGTTGTATTCGCCTTCGATTTGCCCATTCTAACCCTCGCATAAGGTTTCAAGCGACAAATAGCTTTTGTTTTTCAGACAGAAGGGCGATTTTTCAGCAGTTAAGCCTGACGAAGTAGCGTTGGTCGTCGTCATAGCAACGGTCTCGCTATGAATGGCTTGGCTTAAAGACTTGTCTTGGATGATTTAGGCTACAACCAGTGTCTGTGTTTCTTAGTAGATGGCGCTAGGCGTAAAGCGCGGCGTGTTTCGCGTACGTGTAACTATAAGGGTTTCAAACCACCTGCGTGCAGGCTACGTAGACTTCTCACGTTTGCGTACGTGAACCCTCTACGTACGTGAAACTAAAACTCTCTAATATATACTTACGCCCGCGTACAATGCCAATCAAAATGAACTTCGCCCTTCCTCGCCACATGGGCACGCATACATTGCGCAGTTTGTTTTGCACTGGGGCAAGGGTGCTGGCAGAAGGCGCTCATTCTTGCCGCCGGAGAACAAGACCTATGTACACTATATGACAAACCTCCTTGGAAAAGCTCCAACTACAAAGGGTGTTTCAGCGAAGCCCGCCAGTAACTTACTGGCGGGCTTCGCTGAAAAATTGTTTTTTTTTTTTTTATGCGTAAAGGTAGTTTTGGGGGCATAGTAATGCCAGTGCTGGCGGTTGTCATCAAATACGTGTTTATGTTTATGGTGGTTTAACGTCCCAAAGCGACTCAGGCTATGAGAGACGCCGTAGTGAAGGGCTCCGGAAATTTCGACCACCTGGGGTTCTTTTACGTGCACTGACAACGCACAGCACACGGGCCTCTAGAATTTCGCCTTCATCGAAATTCGACCGCCGCGGCCGGGATCGAACCCGCGTCTTTCGGGCCGGCAGCCGAGCGCCATAACCACTCAGCCACCGCGGCGGCCCTCATCAAATACGTGAATCATTTCTACCACCGAAAACAGCGCGTGAAAAACGGGACGCAGACTATAAGACGACGGACACAAGCGCTGAATCGTGTTGACTTTTCAGCTGGTTAACTTACTTAGAACTTTTCAACTATCATACTTAGGCGCCTGGTTGTGATTCATCATCATCATCATGTCTGGCTACGCCCACTGCCGGGCAAAGGCGTCTCCCATGTCTCTCCAATTAACCCTGTCCTGTGCCAGCTGCGGCTACAGTATCCGCGCAAACTTCTTAATCTCATCCGCCCACCTAACTTTCTGCCGCCCCCTGCTACGCTTGCCTTCTCTTGGAGTCCACTCCGTCACCCTTTAGGACCAGCGGTTATCTTGCCTTCCCATTACGTGCCTTGCCCATTTCTTCCTCTTGATTTCGACTAGGAAGTAATTAACCCGCATTTGTCCCCTCACCCACTCTGCCCTCTTCCGGTCTCTTAACGTTACTCCTGTCATTTTTTTCCCATACCTCGCTCCGGTAATATACAGCTGTTGTATACAATTCTCTTGTGATTAGACATTTGTAACTGGCCGTTAGTAGGCGGCAATGCAGCTGATAGAATTCTGAAAATGCGATTATGCTGTGACGCTGCGGCGCAATGAAATGTGTCCATCCCGCGCGTCGTTCGAAAACCACCTGCGGCTGTGTAGCGAACACGTCGGAACATCCACCGAGATACGTCACTCGGCGACACACGTGTCACCGTGTCACCACGCTCTTATTGAGAGCTTGACTTCCGTATAGGTTTGTCTGTACTGCACCTGCGAAAATGAAATAGGAACGTGCTTGCGTAGGGAATAAAATTCAGGATTGCGCTAAACGATACAAGTTTGAGAACTTGTTTTCTTTTAAATAATTGTTTTAGATGCTCATTATGTCCGCAAGACGCAGTGAAGTAGCCAGCATTGCAAAATAGGATCAGTCATTTTTTTTTTTTTTGCGAGCAAAACACGACGTGTGTCGTAACGGCGTAAATTTATGACAGACGGAAAGTAAGAAAGGAAATACCAGCTTTGGCAAAGCTTTAATTAGCGCTTTTGAATCCATGGGTAATTAATAATAATAATAATAATTGGTTTTGGGGGGAAAGAAAATGGCGCAGTATCTGTCTCATATATCGTTGGTCACCTGAACCGCGCCGTAAGGGAAGGGATAAAGGAGGGAGTGAAAGAAGAAAGGAAGAAGGAGGTGCCGTAGTGGAGGGCTCCGGAATAATTTAGACCACCTGGGGATCTTTAACGTGCACTGACATCGCACAGCACACGGGCGCCTTAGCGTATTTCCTCCATAAAAACGCAGCCGCCGCGGTCGGGTTCGAACCCGGGAACTCCGGATCAGTAGTCGAGCGCCCTAACCACTGAGCCACCGCGGCGGGTCATGGGTAATTCCCAGTTACTAAATTCACAGGAAGGGAAATGCGGTCTACCGCCCTTTCCATTTGCTAGGAGGCAAGGATTTTTCCAGGGGTGCCAGGCCATTCGTGCCAGCTAAAGGTCGCTGGTCATAAAAATTTCAAGAGATCTTTTTTTATCATTTTATCGTTTTTTTTTATTCTGAGCCCCCGTCGTCGGTCATAAAATTTTCAAGGGATCTTTTTTTTTATCAATTTCACGGTTTGTTATTCTGAGCCCTCGTTGGACACACTGTTTTCCACCATTTTGCGGGCTTAAACTGGTTTTGAGGAAAGGAAATGACGCAGTAACTGTCTCACGTATCTCGGTGGACATCCGAACCGCGCCCTAAGGGAAGGGAGGAAGTTGGGAGTGAAATAAGAAAGAGGTGTCGTAGTGGAAGGCTCCGGAATAATTTCGACCACGCAGGGATCTTTAACGCGCACTGACATCGCACAGCACACGGGCGCCTTTGCGTTTCGCCTCCATCGAAACGCTGCCGCCGCGGTCGGGTTCGGACCCGGGTACTCCGACTCAGTAGACGAGCGCCTTAATTAAAGGGACCCAGAAAGGGGGTCTCAATAAAGGTGCGATATGTCTGGGATGTTAAAAGACGACGGTTCATAATTATTCCCCAGCAAGAATTATTTTAATGCGTTTTGTGGAAGCTGAGTTATATGCAGACAAAATTTGAACTTCCGCGTCTTCGCGCCTTTCCCTCTCCTCTCTCACGCCTAAACGGCGGCGCTCCTCCGCCGGCCCCACCGACTCGGCCCTCCCCTACCTTCGCCTGCTGCCGCGCGCGCGGAGTGGCCGCGGCTGCGGTAGCGCGTGACGTCTGAAAGAATTTGACGCTGTGAACCAATGATTACGCCCGGCTGCTGACGTCATTAGCAAGACGTGCCGTCGTCTGCCAGGTTTTCGTGCGAAAGCCCGGCACCGCGCGTCACCGCGAGGTGCGAAAGCGGGTATTTTTAAAAATGTATGGTAAATTTCCCGCTCGCTTTTGAGGTCTCGTACGCGGCATGGACGCTCGGTGGCCTGTACTCTACATAGCGCAAGCATTTTAAAGCCAAGCTCAAACACCCCTTTCTGTGGCCCTTTAACCACTGAGCCACTGCGGCGGGTTTCAGTGGACTGGGATGGCTCGGAGCATTCGGTCCGTCTTAACGTGTGATCTGAGTGTTGCGTCCGAGCCTGCAGGGATGTCCGCTTCCTTGCGACGAACCAGCCACCGGCGCTTTTTCACACGCTTCTTTGTGCCGATGCTCTTCTGCTTTCTTCATCTTCCTACGTCCTTCGAAAAAATAAAAGAAATCGACGCTTCCCCAGCCTTTGGTTTTATTCGGTTCTCACTTCCTTTGTCATGGTGTCGTCTTCGCATTGACATCGTTTTATGCAAAGTTTGCGTTAAGTTGGAGCGTTGCGTAATGTTTCGGCTTGTGTCGCCTGTTTCACTCGGTACAGCGAAATATAAGCGCACACGCACGTGTAGCCAGAGTTCAGTAGCTAGAGTTTATCACACGTGCGTCAAATATGCCGTAAATCAACCGTCAGCAGGCTGATCTATTCATCACTCACTGTTTCGTTAGGTATACTTGCCCTTAATTTTACATGTTACTATTACGCGACCTTTTAGCGTTGCTGTTCAGCCGTTGCAGAAGACACATTTTTAATGTAGAGATAGGCCTGACGGACTCATCATAGTTAGGAAATTGGGCAAACTTCGTTGAGTTTCTTTCGTTGTAGCTGGGCTGTACAGGAAAGAGTGAGTCGTTGCTTACTTTTCCTGCATTTTGTGCCGGATGCCCGTATGTGGCGCAAGCGCTGCTTCGGATGAGTATCGACACCACGTCGATTTCTGGTCGAGATGCGTGCTCGCATTTGTTCATTGCTGTACTACACTATCGAGTGTGTTCGATCCTGCCTTGGCCGCGATCGGATCCGCGACCTCGTGCTCTTGTGGCCGACCGGCATATCTACTTCGTCACAGCTGCGGGTGGATTTTAGGGAAGCAAAATAATGGATCGGGAGAGGAATCGTTGGAAAACATGGCCCCAGGTTTCAGTACCCTGTTGCAGGCACCTAGTCCTCCACTGTTTCAACAGGAGATGCGCCGTCGTTCACCCATCTCGCGGCATGTGCTTCGAGTTTTAAGCTGAATGCGTACGTGGAAAAAATAGCGCGACTTCTTAAAATTTTGAGCACAGATAAGCTGGCGACGTGCCCGCCTAAGGTAAAGCGCGGCTGTTATCTCACTTCCCGGAACCCCCTCCCTGCTTTAGCAGATACGTCGTCTGTGCGCACGCGGTCGATTAGAGAGCCCATTAATGAGCGATGCCTTGGCCCGCCGCGTGCAGATTGATTTCCCGCGTTCACGGACAGGATAAGAGAGAGAGAGAGAGAGAAGCGGCCGCAGCTGCCGGGTGCAGATGCGGGAAGGGAGGGCAGCACCGCATTTGAGAGAGAGGAGGATAGAAAGCTGGCGCATTCTTGCCTCCGCCGGGTATTTATAGCCGCGTGGGCACTTCCATGTAAACGGAAGGGGCCCCCGACTAGGGAATTCACAGCTGTGCAGAGGCCGCGGAAAAGGCGTCGCGGCAGGCGCGCAAGCGTGGCTCCGTGCTTGCGTACGAGTGCGCGTGCGAGGGTTGAGGTTGGGCGCGCTTAAGGAAGTGAGGGAGTGGAGACGCTTTTACACTGCCTCCCAGGTCCAGATTTGCTTGTCGTTAGGTGCGATCTTAATGTGTGTGTTGATGGATGGATCTGCATTTGTACGTGTTGTACCGCGTATCTTCAGCCGAAGCTTAAACATGTACCAGCGCGTAACTAAGACCACATTGTTGATTCCTGTGAAGAGCATGCATGCCAAATTAACGTTCTGTGCTAATTGATAAGCATTTGAATTTCAATCGTTAACTACTGAAGCTCTGAATTTATGGAAAACTTCCAATATGGTGTCTATGGGACACCCTAAGAAACGTCTGATTCTGAAAATGTGACTTTCATCTTGCCATCTTAATTTAAGTTTCTGCATTTCATATGTGGGTAATTGATTACCTAATTGGACGGAATACAAAAAATTGCTTGCTGCAGACTTGTACTTACCATCAATGTGTTTGTAGTTGTGTGCTCCTTTCGTAATAATAATAATAATAATAATAATTGGTTTTGGGGGAAGGAAATGGCGCAGTATCTGTCTCATCGGCGGACACCTGAACCGCGCCGTAAGGGAAGGGAAAGGAGGGAGTGAAAGAAGAAAGAAGAAAGAGGTGCCGTAGTGGAGGCCTGCGGAATAATTTCGACCACCTGGGAATCTTTAACGTGCACTGACATCGCACAGCGCACGGGCGCCTTAGCGTTTTGCCTCCATAAAAGCGCAGCCGCCGCGGTCAGGTTCGAACCCGGGAACTCCGGATCAGTAGTCGAGCGCCCTAACCAGTGAGCCACCGCGGCGGGTTCCTTCGTAGCGCACTGTGCATTTTTAAGCCTTTGATAATGTTGCTCCATGGTGGTGGTGGTAGTGGTTTTATTAAAAATAATAGTAAAAAGGAAGGAAAAAATTTTTGCTAGCCCCGACATCTGCCATCGATACTGAAGCACCTGAGCTGGGGCAGCGGAAATAAAGGACAGCAGGCAGAATGGAGAAATGACACCCTGGACATTTGAGCTGTGCACGCGACATGACAACACGCAGCATATGCGTTGCGTAGACTCTTTGTAGTGCTCAGCAAGATTCTCACAGTTTAGGTGATGCTAAATTCGACGAATTATGCTTATTGCCCCAGTGGGGTCGGAACGTGTTGGGGCGGCAGATAATCGGGTGTAGTGATGAGGTTAAGGAATTCACAGAGATTACAAAGGCAATGACTGGCAGAAAGAGGGTAACTGAGATCACTGGCCTGGGCCATTGCCCTGCTACAGACTTAACTCAGTGCGTGGTGATGATTGCTGAATGTTGCAGTGTAAAGGGGTAGAATACCAGAGTGAATAAGCAGCAGGCTTTTCGATGCAGGTGGGCTCATTGCTGCCGCACTAAACATTTTTCCCACGCATCTTATCAGGAGGTGACTGTTGGCATTAATGCACTAAAGATTAAACATTATAAAATAATCTAAGCAACCATGCTGGCTTGGCCTACCTTAGAGGGCAGCGTCCATAAATAAGACCTATTAACGCTTGCACAGAAAGATGTGGGCGAAAAGAGCGCAAATAAACACATCTGACCATCGAGAGAGTTTCATTGCAAGCCTGTGTAAACATGTTTTTCATAGGAAGCTCTAAAGTACGAAACGCATAAAGATGAAAGGACGCAATTGCAACCTGTTCAGATTCCATATCTTTGCACACAGAGGACAGGAATTCATGCCAAGAAACCGCGCTGTCTTGTCTGAACGGTGGTGAGCCTGAACACCCGCGTATCCTTTTGGTACTGCTATGAGGATACACCTTGTTTTTATCTGTTGGCTGATCTCTGGTACAACTTCACACGACGCTGCTCAGCCGTCAACTTTCGTAGCAAGTCTCACCGAGCCACCATAATACGGTTTCGTGCCGTGGTCGGAGTCTCGAGCACTCCCTCTTTATGTCCGAGGCGGGAGGGGAAAAAACGTTGCGTCACGAAGGCAGCGTGGCGGTATACGCTGGAACGACGCCGGCAGACTTTCATTTTTCATCTTGCTTACCGTTTACCCTCCACCATCGCGCGCCTCTCAGTTTTCTTTCTCGCTCGTCGCGCTTGCCCATTGCGCGAACTCTGCTGAGCGGATGTGACGAGGGCGAGGGAGGGGCATGTTGCGACGTTGTCCCTACGTTGCGCGGTCCATCCCACGCCTACCGCCGACGCTTCTGTTCGAGCCAAAAGGAAAGGACGGTGCGCGCCGGGTTCCCGGGGCCGTGGCCCGAGCTGCGTCCGAAGATAACATCTGTCCGTCCGTACGGGTGGCGTCCCAGCCATCGCGAGGTTCGAGTCCTGAGCGCCCGGCGACTCGGCCAGAGCGTACTCACCGTGTGTGTTTGTGTTGTGTGTGCTGGCAGCGGCAGGTGCGGGCCATCCCTCTCACGCGAAGAAGACGACGAGACCAGTGGCGCTGCCGGGGGAGAAGGAGGCGTTCGAGCCGTCTCGGCACTCCGTAGTCCGCTGCCGTTGTGGAGCACAAGCTGTGGCACGATTGCGCCGATTGCGCGCTGTTTCTCTTTTTCTCTTTTTTTCGGAACTCCGACCCGAAACACAGCTGCGCGTGTAGCTCGTGCGTCGCCACCGGCGGGCTGCGTATGTTCGTCCGTCCCTCCTCCGGCTGTTGCGAGTGTTAGTGCGCGTTTCCGTTTCGGGGGCGTGCGCGACCAGCGCATTGTGTGCACTCGCCTCTCTGGTGGAAAAACAAGAGGCGTCCGCTCAGGCTCCGCCGGGGCCATTGGTAGCAGCGCTGCCTTTTTGGCGGCGACGGGCGGGCGGGCGTCGTTGCTCTCACTCCGAGTAACCGACCGCGTGAGCCCGGTTGGCCGCGGCGGGCCATTCGACCTTGAACGCGGCCAGAGAGGAACACTCCGGTCGACACCACGTGGCGGCGTAGACGCGGCTGGTGGTGGACTGCAGCAGCCGGTACTTTCCCCGGCCATCCGAGGTGGGAGAGTCGTTTTCCCGCCAGCAGATCGAGAGCGTCATCACGACCCGGCCGCCTCGTTCGTGAGAGTCGTGAGCTGCGGCGTCTGCCGTCCTGTACGTATCGACGTTTTGTGCGCCAGCAAACGCTTCTTAAAGTTTGCTCGATGAACGTGGACTCTGCCTTGTCTTTTCGACCCAGGTAGACGAGCAGCATTTTTCCACTCGTGAAGAAGTGGTGAACTGTCAGAGGCAGTGTTCCGTAACACCTTCGGCCTGCGTGTTCGGTGTTGCGTATATTAGGGGCCTTCTCGAGTTCCGAGCAGTGTGCTTGGAGCTATCCACGCTGCAACAGCTGTTATTTTGCGCATGTGCTTGCTTACTGGCGCTGCGAATCAACGTTGTTTAATTGGATTGGATACCCGTTCCCGCCACCAGCACCCCGAGGATAAGTCATCACTACCACACGGCACGGTGTGTGCAAGTATCTCAAAGTAAATTGCCGTGGAAGTTTTGAATGAAAGTACAAGAACGCGCAGCACTTAGGTTTACTGCGAACTGTTGCGCATCTAAGAAAGAAGGCAAGAAATTCCCGGCAAGAAATTCTAGCGGGAATTTCGGCATAGCTAGCCGCCTGCTTGCTTCGAAGGGAGCGTGCGGCCGCAGCAATACAGCAAGTCCCAGTAAGTCCACTCGTTGTCCTGGAAAGAAGCTCCAAGGTGCCTTTCTCCGGCCGTGCTGCTTGGTTCCGCTCACGCAATCTGCCACAGAAACTGGGGTGCACTGAAGATACCAAGTTGACTGAAGCTCTCAGGTTGTCAGAAGCTGTCAAGTGGCCAGGTGCCCGCTTTAAGAGCGACGTAGCCTCGTTGGTGTTTGTTAGCACTGCTGGTTAACTGCAGTCCTCTGTCGTATGGAAAGTGTCTGCCATTTATTGGCTTGCGCTGCCGCACCGGTTCTTGCTGTCGGTCCGTCGTTCGCGTGAAAGCGGCTTGTTTGGTGCAGTATGGATCGCAGTTGCTGTGAGAAGAACGCCGCCGACGGAGGCAGTGTCGCCGAACTGCGCGCCGCGCTCGAAAAGTGCCGGCTCGAGCTGTCGGAGAAGGATGGCGTGATCGCCGATCTCAGATCCCGTCTGGAGCTCCAGGAAGGCGTGAGCCGCGATTTGGAGCTGCAGCTGGGCAAGTTCCGCGCCGTGTTGAAGCCCTTCACGGAGCAGCTGGCGCACAACTTGCGGCTGTCGGCCGGCTGCCAGGACCAGTCCTCACTACCGGCCGCCGGTGCGCGCCTCAAGCGGCTCGCCATTTCGGCCGAGCCCGTTGACGTCCGACTCGAGCACACGCCGGCCAAAAAGGTGCCCAAGGATGACACGTGAGTACGCGCTCCCCGTGACCGCTGTTGCAGTGCCTCCGCAGCTCCTCTTTCCACGTCTGACGACCGATGAACACGGGAGCGCACCAGTGACGGTTCGCTCACTTGTTTTGACGGCGCCACAGGAAGCAGCAGCGCGTACGTACTTGTTTCACGCCGGTCACGCTAGCCGTCATGAGGAACACTATGCTGCTCTTCAGGTGGTCCCGTTCACTGTTTAGCGTATCATTCGTAGCCTGCCGAGAATTGTCAGGTTTTATACTGGGCGCTGCCTCAAGGCTGTTAGCCCGTCTCCACCTCCGCTTCCGAAATTCGGTCAAATCGACATTGTTTTATTATTTATTTTTATTTCTGTACAGTCGTGGTTGTGATAATATAGAGAGTACGGTTCGACGATGTAACTCCTATCACGCTGTAAGCAGCGCAAACTAATCTAGAAAATACTTTATATATATACAAGGAAACGCCCGCGTGCCGGCGGAGGAAACATTGATAATTTTTGTCATACAATTTGTGAGAAAAGTTCAGGCGCCAAAGCCTGCTCCGTGCCGCACCTGCACATACTGCGGACCATGGATAAGTCCAGGCAGGAAGCTAAGCACATAAAAAGAAACCAAAATAACAAAAAAAATTCACGATAGCAACATGGAACATAGTAAAGGCACATAGTTTATATTCTGTGGGGTCGATTGGTGCGATTAATGTACCACTCATTTATGGTGCGTGAAAATAAATACTTGTACAAATTGGCTCGTGCAAAATACGTTTATGTGGGTAATGCATTTTGATTGTTCCGGAATTTGTTACATAGTAACTGAGCGCAGCCCCGGAAGTGAAGCAACTTTTCTGAAGACCACAATGTCTCTCGGTTGAGGCCCTCTATTAGCAGCCATCTCTCTTGGTTTGTAACATCGAAATTCCCTGTGCTGATGGAAGAGTCCCTCCCGCCTTCGTGAGATTAGGATCCCCGAGTATGCAAGAAGGCCGCGCTACAGGGCGCAGGAGCAGCCTCCTTGGGCTGTATACTTTTAACAAAGGCTGTACATGTGCCCACAGAAATTTTCAGAACACTGAAATCACGAAAAAAATTAATTTCCTCCCTGACCAGAGGCGCAACCACGGTCATTGAGTGGTGCAGTAGGCAGGTCCCGCAGGGAAGTTCAATGCAAAACACCTTCAGTTTGTGGCTGGATGGTTAGGCTGCCCAGCAGCAGCTAAGCTTTGTTGTAATTTTCATGTTGCGAAAAGCTTTGTGGGCACCTGTACGTCCGCAAAGATAGGACTGTTCAATTCTTTTCCGTGTCGTCACATAGTAGCTCGCACGTACTATAGCTTTCACTGGTTGCACTAGATAACAGTTGTCAGCGCTTTGTTGTTGTTTTTTATTCCTATTTCAAAATATATACATCTCTCTCAAGTCAATCAACAGGCGGACCAGATGACAGCGCCGCTCCCGAGCCGTCGCTCGTAGTTTAGTAGTTTCGGAGAAGGGTCAAGATACAGGGACAACAATTAGTAAACAAATTCAACCAGCATTTCGTTAATCTTTCAATCCCGCCTTGCATGCATAACGGCCTTTGCAACATCCCTTTGAGCAGTGAAACAATATTTCTCGACGCTGTTGAAGAACATGAAGTACTGCATGTTTTCCAGGAGCTTAACAATACCACAAGTGTAGACATTGACGGGATGCAATTAAAACCTATCAAGTTTGTCCTTGATGTCCTGCTTCCATGCCTCACACATATTTTTAATTTGTGCATTGGTAATGATATCTTTCCATCTGAAATGCAGATTGCACGTGTCTCTGTCATATGCAAAAAAGGGGACAAAAATGACTTCGGCAATTATAGACCCATCTCTGTGCTACCAGTACTTTCTAAACCACTTGAAAAGCTAATGTACAAACGTTTCGCAACGTTCGAGAAGAAACAAAAACTAATGACTGACTCAGAGTATGGATTTCGTAAGCATGCACCGTTCTACAGAGCACGAATTACTAGCCCAAGAAGAGTACATATTAAAACATCTTGATCAAAATAAAATAGCCATCGGCATCTTCATAGATTTTACAAAAGCGTTTGCTTTGTTGAACCATGCATTACTAATCCGCAAACTCGACCGCTATGGTTTCCGAGGTCATGCAGGATCTCTTGTACAGTCTTACTTGAGTAATCGCAGACAAGCTGTCAGTAATAATGGGTACATATCGGAAATAGAATCACTTCACGGCGGTGTTCCTCAAGGAAGCATACTGGGTCCTTTTCATTTTAATATTTTTATTAATGATATTGTGCACATCGCCTCTGCGAAATACATAGTATATGCTGACGATACAAGTATATTTTTTTTTCAGGAACTCAAGCAGATACTTTAGTAAATACAGTGAATTCTGCCCTCTCTAATTTATATGAATGGACACAAAAAAATGGGTTGCAGGTAAATGTCGCGAAAACAAAAGCAGTTATTTTTAGAGCAAAAAATAAGAAAGTTACACTTGTAAAAGACATTCGCTTCAATAATGCTCATTTAGATATAGTACCTACATTTAAAACACTGGGCATTGTATTCAATGAAAAAATGACTTGGGATGACCATATCTATTTTATTGCCAGCAAACTGTCGCAAATTATTGGTTTAATTTGCAGACATCGCCAACTACTGCCAACAAGAGCATCGCTGGCCGTATATCATTCACTCTTTAGTTCTCGCCTCAATTACAGCAATTTAGTGTGGGGGAAAACGTCGCAAGAAAACATCAATAAGCTACTAGTATTACAGAAAACTTTTCTAAGAATAATTAAAAATGTTCCTAGAACATTCCATACGCAATAACTTCATTCTAAATATAAAATACTTCCGGTAACTAATTGTACACCTTTCGCTTAAGCCTCGCTCTGAAGCGCGAAATTATTAATCAGGCGTCCTTCCTTCATGAACTGTCCAACGTTGAAGTAAGCTGTAAAGTACACAACACGAGAAACGTCGATCAGTGGCATATTAAAACATACAGAACAACATATGGCTGCCAAACACTTGAAAATATATTACCGCGTCTGCTAAATGCTCTTTGTCTCAGAAACATTGACCTACAAACCACCTCACACAGAAGGTTCTTAAAATATTTTTTATGTGAGCCGCCGCGGTGGCTGAGGGGTTATGGCGCTCGGCTGCTGGCCCGAAAGACGCGGGTTCGATCCCGGCCGCGGCGGTCGAATTTCGATGGAGGCGAAATTCTAGAGGCCCGTGTACTGTGCGATGTCAGTGCACGTTAAAGAACCCCAGGTGGTCGAAATTTCCGGAGCCCTTCACTACGGTGTCTCTCATAGCCTGAGTCGCTTTGGGACGTTAAACCCCCATAAACCAATATTTTTTATGTACAGACGCTGCATTGAATTTGTGAAACAAATGGACTGTATTGTACTCTTCACTGCTTTGTTTGTCATTTTGTTTTCCTTACGTGAAGTACCTGTGGCGATGATTCCCAACATTGTGTTGTAATTGTATTGTATTGCATTGTAATTTGAAAGTCTGCCGCTGCTTTGTTGCCAAAGTTCGCAGCTGGGGGTGTCCATGGCCAAGTCAAGCGGTCTAAGAGGCCACTTTTACTATGGGCACCCTGTCACCATGTATGTTGTGGTGGTAGAATAAAATAAAATAAATAAAAATAAATACATTGTTTCGCGTTGGCCGTATTCGGCCTCCAGTTCTTGATCACGCGAATGCACCCTTTCCGGAACTCGTTTCTCGACGGTCAGACAACGCCGCCGCTCAAAGCGCGAAGGCCTGCCTCTGCGGCATGCACGCACTAAACACTTTTCAACTGAATTCGCTTCGGGTGGTCGGGGAATATATAGCCTGAAGGCACTGCGACTTAGTGCCAGGAAAATAAACGCTCGGCCTGTTGAGTGCAGTGAATTACTGGTATGCCTTGCACGCAGGCTTCGCGCATATCCTCTCGTGTCCTTGCTGCCAGAAGGAGGAATTAATTTCATTGTACGAGGACGGCTCTAGGCCGCATGGCATAGCTGCCCGGAAAGTCGCTTCCTCAGGCATTCAGACATTCGATCAGGCGTGCTCAATAAAGGTGTGCTCCTTTTCGGCCCATTTGTTTAGCTAGGCTCACGCTCGAGGCATTTACCTCCTTTTGTAGCGCTCCTGCCCTGGTGGCAGCCAAAGGAAGAAAAGAAAAAAAAAGCTTCGTTGTGCGACTGTTCCACGCAGCGTTCGAGGTTGTTGGTCCCGCGGAACGTCAACAGGCACCCTGCAGCCAGCCACCCTCGTGTTTATTTGGCGCGGAGAAAATGAGACCGCCGCGCGCGCCTCGAGGCGATCGCGAATGGCGCGCGCGCGCATTTTTGGCACGAGATCCGGCAAAGGCGGCAGCTTCCCGCGCTGCGGAAGCACGTTCCCCCGTGGCGGCTGCCTTTGGGGTAAGCGGAAACATTACGCTCACCAGCTCCGCGTGGAGAAATGGCAGTTAAACCAGGGTGAATAGCGTTTAAGGACGACACACACAACATAAGATGAGCGCTGGTGAATAATAATAATAATTGGTTTTTGGGGAAAGGAAATGGCGCAGTATCTGTCTCGTATATCGTTGGACACCTGAACCACGCCGTAAGGGAAGGGATAAAGGAGGGAGTGAAGGAAGGAAGGAAGAAGAGGTGCCGTAGTGGAGGGCTCCTGAATAATTTCGACCACCCGGGGATCTTTAACGTGCACTGACATCGCACAGCACACGGGCGCCTTAGCGTTTTTCCTCCATAAAAACGCAGCCGCCGCGGTCGGGTTCGAACCCGGGAACTCCGGATCAGTAGTCGAGCGCCCTAACCACTGAGCCACCGCGGCGGGTGAGCGCTTGTGCAGTTTTCTTACTGTGTGTAGACTTTTAGCGCAAGTATTAAGGAAGCCAACCGTAACCGAAACCGGGGAATGCTTAGGGAAATGTTTCTATTTTTTATTTGTGGTGTCTATCAATTGGAATTTAGTATACTGCAACCAAGTTATAGTTGAAAGATAATAGACTAGAATTTAGCAACGCAATCACTATTTTATGCTTGAAAAATAATCGATTAGAAATTAGAAGGAAAAAAATTAATAGATAATGCGATTCGTGCGGCAAAGTATGCGTTAGCATTAGTGTCTCCACCTCCACCAGCGAACGGGGTAGCAGACCGTGCGAGCGGTTGGTGTGATCCAGACTTTCAGTCGCCTTGTGACAGGTCGTACGCCCCTTTCGCTCTCCCGCTCCAATCCAGCAATCACTGCGTGACACGCCGTACTCCCTCACCACTCTCTCTATCCCTCGGCTCTGATTGGCGACCGCGGTACCCCTCTCGCCTCTCGTCTCCTCCCGCATCTCTTCCCTCTTCCATTTTCTTCTCTCTCCTGGAAGAGAAGTGGTTTCCCTCTCTGCACTTTGCTTGCGTGGAATAGAGGGCGCGACATGCACTTAGCCACGAAGGCCCTGCTGCCACTGCAACGGAGGCGCTGTCTAATGGGAACTTTAGAAAGGATCCCATCGGCGAGATATGCCACATTTCATATCGGCCTGGACACTTTTCGTGGCCTTCGCATGGTTCCCGGTTATGAACGCTTACGCTCGGTGCAGCGCTGCACTGGGACATCGCCCACCCGTCGGGCTGTCATTTCTGACAGAACTTGCGCGGAGTCATGTTGACACGCGGCGCGCCGCTCTTGCCCGCACGGCCGCGATCAGCTCACGCTGCGCATAAGTGCACGTAAATACGCGTACCTTTCATTTGAATGTGTGTGTCAAGATAAGGGTGCACTCAAACAGCCTCCGGCTGCCTTGACAAGTGGATGCTCGATTTGAGTTCGTGGCTGGTGCAGTTTCCTGACAGCGAATAACGCGCACCGTCCCGCATACCATGCGAAATCCCTCCTTTTCATACGCTTCTGTTCTTGGCCTCAGCAACGTTAGGATACCCCTGTATTGCGTATGCTCTGCACACGGTTCCACGCGCGTTGGAAAAGGACGCGGCGTCCACTCGATCCGTACAGCTCCCCCCCTCCCTTCCCATCTCACGTGAGCCCGCGTGTAGTCGGCGCTGCCGCGTGGAACTCTCCGAGCGTAGCGAATGTATCTCGCGGTTTCCGGCGCTTTTTGCCTTCCCGACGAAAGGAAAGAGGACGCAGGGAGTACCTGTATCTGTCACGCGTGTGAGGCGTGCAGTTGTTATACGCCGCCGCCGCTTTTCTTTGTTTCGCTTGTTTCTCGGCTCGCCGCTGTGTGCGAGAATGCGCTGCCAGCAATACTGACAGAGGGCGCTGCAGCTTGACTGCGCCTCTTCGGCTCTGTTAAGCGGCCCCGCGTAACGTGGTAAATCGTTGCTTTTCAAGAGTGCTGACTGCTCTTCGGGCATTTAAACGGAGTTCGGGTCGTGTGTATCCGAGTGCATCACTGATGCGCGTGTCAAAATGCGGCTGTGTGTGAGTGGCAGAGGAGATTTGAATCACGAGCGCTTCGTTGCTTTATCGCTGCCACGGTGGCTCAGTGGTTAAGGCGCTCGTCTACTGATCCGGAGTTCCCGGGTTCGAACCCGACCGCGGCGGCTGCGTTTTTATGGAGGAAAAACGCTAAGGCGCCCGTGTGCTGTGCGATGTCAGTGCACGTTAAAGATCCCCAGGTGGTCGAAATTATTCCGGAGCCCTCCACTACGGCACATCTTTCTTCCTTTCTTCTTTCACTCCCTCCTTTATCCCTTCCCTTACGGCGCGGTTCAGGTGTCCAACGATATATGAGACAGATACTGCGCCATTTCCTTCCCCCAAAAAACCAATTATTATTAATTATTATGCATCGCTCGGGGCCTCGTTCGAGCGGGCGGACGTTGTTCTCCTTTCACGCTTCTTAACACCACTGCTGCACGGTTGCCGTGTACATTGCCTCGGTCAAAGCGCTCTTAACCGCTACGAGCGCTGGTGTAACGAGTGATGGTATAGTCTTCTTCGCTCGTTCTTTTTGTTTTAATTTTTCTTTTGCTGCTACAGGAAGCGCAGCGCTCAAGTACAGAGGGCAAACCACGTCTAGGACGACCGAACTGTGTGTTCCTCAGCTCCCGAAGCCGCTGCGACCAGCAATACAAAAAAAAAAAATGACGATGAAATCTGAAAAGTTAAACTGCGCACATGCTTACATGAACACCATCTTTAACCAAGTGTCATCGCTAGATATCGCGTGTTCAAACTTCAGCCCGAAACACGCCCAGAACGTGTTCTAGACAAGCGTTTTGCCCTCTGTACGTAGGGGCCTGTTAAAAGAGACATGAAAAGCGAGCATGGCTTCCTTCGCCTTTTTTGATGAAATGTTGTCCCCGCATCGGTGCTTCGCTTCGAATACCCGGCCGCCTTGCACGGGAGGGCTAATTTAATTCTGTATTCTCCGCTAGAAATAGTTGAACGGTTACCTGGGGCATTTACCTGACACTTCGACCTGCTGAGTTTCTGGACGAACACCGATCAGGATGAAAGCCAGCCTCATAGAGGATTTATGGGTACATGGCGGGGATTTTTTTGGCGCCCTGTGCAGACATAATGGCAGGCCAATCACTTCTGTCACTGACTGGCTTAGTACGAACGAGTAGGCACCGTCATGCAAAAAAAAAGTTCGTCTTGTATACTTTTGGGTATACCGCGCAGTTAATTTCTCCGTTCGCTGCGCTGTGCTAAAGCTGTGCAGAATGCTGTGGCCACAATGCGCTCTCTAGCCTCCTGCGCAGCTCATGCGTCCTCTGAGCCGAGGCTTTTAAAAAGAGCCGCTCCTTGCTTCGCGTCCGCATATCGGGAAGGCTTCCGCGTTCGAGCCGTCACTGCCCTCTCGCGCAGGTGCTTGCGTGACTCGGAGGAGTTGCTTGAAGCCTTCAGCTGCTGTAAACCTTTTCTCCTAGCGCAGCTCGTACAGGTGCGGCCTCTTGCGCGCTCTCCGAGTGTCAACGCTCTCCGGGTCGAACTGTTTCCCAACCGCCGCATTATTATACAACGGCTTCCGCGGGGCCGCCAAGCACGCTGCGGCCTTTAGGTCGTAAGCACTTACGTTCGGCTGCATGTTGAAATGGGAGCGAACGGAGGAGCTGAAAGCTTTGTTTTTACCGTTATTATGGACTTGTGCAGAAATCCTTGGTACAATACTACACTGAGCGGTCGTTTCCGACGAAGTCGCGTGGGACATTCTGCAACGTTCGCGTTCTTCCCGGGCAGCCACGAAAAGGCCACGCAGATGTGTCGCCTTTTATACAGCCGTGACCCGTCTGCTTGCACGTCTGCGGCATCGGTGCGCAGCCTAAGCATGCGTGCTGCTTTTCGAGCTGTACTCGTCGTTTATAAGGTTGCAACATTTGGACCCGAAAGGCAGTTTCCGCTGGCCGTCATCCTCGCGTCGGAAAGAACCCTGTATACGCACCTGTGGTCAGGCGAAGTGAGGCCATACGAACGCGAGCGCAGCGCTTTTCCGCTGGCGATTGTGGACCGTATACGAACCTCCGCCAAGCTTGGTCTTCGCTCTTTTTTTTTTTTTTACTCTTCGGGCGTGCGCGTCTTGTCAGTGTTTGTGTTGTCACGTTCAGGTTTCATCTGACCACGAACTCCGTTTATGCAAGTGAGCGCCTGACAGCGACAAATGTTTGTGTGTTCAATTTGCAAAGGGGAAAAGCGCTGACACTTCCTATAACAAGCAATATTAATCTTCGTCAACATGGTCATCGTCATCAACATCACCCTAGACTCTGAACGCGGTAGGTTCGCAGTTACGTACTTATCGTCGTCACTATGCAGTGTCGCGTGTGCCGGTTTGGAAAGTGTGAACGTGTGGCGCGCACGTGTTTGTTTTCGAGCAGCCGACACAGTACAGCGTCTGTTCGCGCTCGTCACCACAGACCTCCTATACGCTAATCTCCGGCTGTGCAAAGAGAACAAAAGATCGAAATCGTCGATGCATGCAGCATCGAAATGTAGGCGCTCACTACTAAAGTTTTCCACACTTGGCTACCCACGTTTCGGTGTGGTGTTTATCCAAGTAAGAAATGATTAAAAAAAACGGTAAGTCAGAGGGCTCGACTAGGCATAAATGCCCAGTTCAGTACACTGGACCTATAGGGAAGGGGATAAAGGGGCGACTGTGTAAGGACTCATAGAGCACAACTAAGAAAAGAAAAAGAAACTATTGGCAGAAGCTAGCTGTGTGGCCCGGAACTGATTCCACTTCACCCTGATGCTTTACTCATAGTTAAGCGGGCATGGAGCTCGACGCTTCGCAGCCAAAGTTACGCTCTTTGAAGACTGGAACGCAGAAACAGTCTCGGCCAGGTAGCCACTCACTATCTACAGACTGGACTAAATGCTTGGCCGTAGTATCAAATGGCGGCAGACAAAAGCAGCTCGCCCGCGCGAGAGCAAATTGTGTCAGACGAGGTTGCGCACGGGCTCCGTTTTCATCCCTTCGGGCAAAGGTGCTGCCAATGCGCACCTTCATCCCGAAGGTCGGGAAACCGATCGACACTGACAACCTCCGCCCCATCTCGCTCACCTCGTGTAGCCGCCGCGGTGGCTGAGTGCTTATGGCGCTCGGCTGCTGACCCGAAAGACGCGGCTTCGATCCCGGCCGCGGCGGTCGAATTTCGATGGAGGCGAATTCTAGAGGCCCGTGTACTGTGCGTTGTCAGTGCACGTTACGGAACCCCAGGTGGTCGAAATTTCCGGAGCCCTCCACTACGGCGTCCCTCATAGCCTGAGTCGCTTTGCGACGTTAAACCCTCACAAATCACAAATCTCTCAGCTCGTGTGTGGGCAAATTGATGGAGACGATGGTGCGGGATCGGCTGTCCGAATATCTCGAACAACACAACACCTTCGCGGACACCATGTTCGGATTTCGCCCACACAGATCCGCACAGGATGTCCTGCTGTAACTTGACCGAGAAATCTTGAACCCCATCACACCACCCTAAAACGACAAAATTGTTCTCGTGCTCGACCTGAAAGGAGCGTTCGACAACGTAACCCACGAGGTCATACTCTCACACTTGAGTCACACTCACTGCGGCACCAATACCTTCAATTACGTGAAACAATTTCTCACGGACAGGCTGTCCTACATCCGAATAAAGGACCAAGAGCATGGACCTTTCCTGCTCGGCACGATGGGGACTCCACAAGGCGCGGTGCTTTCCCCTCTGCTATTCAACATAGCCATGATGCGCCTACCTGCCCTGCTGGGTGCGGTCGAAGGGGTCCAGCACGCGCTGTACGCCGACGACATCACCCTCTGGGCTACGCAAGGACGCCTGGGGACATGGAGACCAGCCTGCAAGCGGCCGCCAGCATAGTGGACTGCTATGCCCGAGACTGTGGTCTGCAATGCTCCCCGCAAAAAATCGGAATTCGTCCATCTGCGCCCCTCGCGCACATGCTCGACACAAATCCATCTCTCCTTGCAAAGCGCTCCCTTTCACGAATCCAAGGAAATCAGAGTCCTCGGACTCTCCATACACAACCAGCGACACTGCGACACAACACTCGCCAAGCTCCGGCAGGTGGGGGACCAGGTGGGCCGCATGGTCCGCCGGGTTTCCAACAAGCGCGGTGGGTTACGATGCAAAGACGCCTTGCGGCTGGCGGACGCATTCGTGACCAGTCGAATCTTGTATTCGACTCCCTACCTCCACCTGCGGAAACAGGAAGAGGTTGAGGTCATCCTCCGCAAAATCATGAAACGAGCGCTGGACCTCCCGGTCTATACGTCTACTAGCCACCTCATGGTACTGGGGATGGTGAACACTTTCAGGGAGCTTCGGGAGGCCCACCTCAACAACCAATACACTCGTCTCACAAGGACAGGGTTGGTCGCCGCCTTCTATCCCGTCTTCACATCCAGCACACCCAATTCACAGAGGAGAGATGCCGCCTCCTCGTACACTGGAGACGCGCCCTCCACGTGCGGCCTCTCCCCACCATCTCCAAAGAGGACCATAATGGCAGGCGCCTGGCGCGGGCGGAAGCCTTGCACCGCCATTTTGGGAGCAAACCAGGAGTCTTCTACGTGGACGCCTCCGGACCGGACCCGAGGGGATGGTACACGGCCGCGGTCGTCCACGAGGGCAAAACAGTAGACGGCCTTACTTTCAAGGCCCAGTCAGCAATTCACGCAGAAGAGGTTGCCATCGCCCTGGCAGCCTCCGACTCCTCCTCCAAATACATAATCATCGACTCGCGAGGGGCTTGTCGAAACGTCGAGCAAGGGTGGGCTACTCCCCTCGCTTATCGCATCTACCAAAATTGTAGCCAAGACTCGGATCCTGCGCACCGATCTCTCGTTTGGGCTCCAGGTCACCAAGGCCTCCGCGGAAACGAAGCAGCCGACGCCGCCGCCCGCGCGCTCTCTCTCCAGGCATTTCCCACGGGACCCGACGCTGACCAGGACTCCGATTTCAGTCCGGTTTCCACTTTTAAGGAAATATGTGATTATTACAAATCCACGCACAAAACTCTTCCCACCCCGTACAAAGGGCTGGGGAAGGCCAACGATCGGGTACTCCTGCGCCTGTTCACTAACACGATGCTGTGCCCGGCAACTCTAAAGCATTTCGATCGTCAATTCGACGGGCGGTGCTCATACTGTGGGGAGGTGTCTGACACCTACCACATGTTGTGGGCCTGCCAGCAGAACGCATCCCTACCCCCTATCCCAAACCCCACCCGAGAGGACTGGGAGGCGACCCTGTCCGGCTGCTGCACCCTCGAGGCCCAAAGGGCCTTAACGCAGAGCGCCCGGGCTGCGAGCACCGCCGATGGGGTGCCTGACTAGGCATCCCTCCTAGTGGTTGTAAGGGCGTGGCCCTTCAGGTCACGGCCCCCAACACCTCTCTCTATGATTAATAAATGTTTTCAGCACCACCACACAATGCGCGCATGCGTTTCTCTCCCGCCTTCGTGATATTAGGCTCCGGTATTGCTTCACTCATTTACTCTTCATGTTCCTCTGGGGGCAACTGCATGCTTTATTGTCGCGATGGCGCCAGAGCCGCGGTTTGCGCTGTGATAGACGCTTTTAGCATACCGGAGACGCATTCGCACGCACAGTGGGCCCCACCTGACGCCAACAATGCCACTGCGCGTGCGCAGGAGGGGACCGGTAAACCGGTATATGTCTCCGGTAGTGTTTCTTCGGTATGCTAAAAAAGCCTAATATCTCAAACCTGGAAAAGCCAGCGAAGACGGGGTGGAATATTCCAGGTGGCCAGCAGGAGCTAAAGAGGGCAATAAGAGAGCAACCACTCACTGGCATCTACCCAACGCAGCCGAACGGCCACAAAGAGGGCAGTGGGGCTGTAGACCTCCAACCCCGCTCCCCTTCTTCTCGTGGTTGTTGCATAGAGCGCCCGAGCTCAGACCAAAAACCACCACTATTTGTGGTGTGTCGTTCTCGTTTGTTCCCTCGCTGTGACCTTTGACAGAGTCATCCCTGGAACCACCTGTGTTTGTAAGCGATACTATCGGTACACATATTTTCCTGGCTGGCCTTGAATGCTGTCACACGTATGCAGCGTGCAACTGTGCATCGAATGTCACTTTGCGCGTTATTTGCCATCCGAATTGCATTTAACAAAAGGGAATAAAATGAAAGGGAACGCAGCGAAACTGCGCATTGTTTGCGTGCGTGCGGCTGTTTGTTGCCCGCGCGGGTAGCGCCATGAAGCGGCGACCGCTCGCTGGGATGTTTACCTGCAGCGCAGGCCTAGCGCGCTTTGCAACGGTGATAGATACATACATGTATGGAGGCCGCGCGTTGGCGTACTCGCGAGCGGGGTGCGAACGAGTGCTCTTGTTTGCTCCGGTCCGACGGCCGGCCGGCGGAACACCCGATAACCTTCGGCCGGAAAGCAGAAAGAGCGGGAGGAGGAAAAGCAAGCACAAAAACACGCGCCGCCGCTCGTTCTCCGGCCGATCTAGGCGCCGGCCTCCCTCGTTCGGCGGCCATCGCTCTGGATCGCGCCGACCTTGGGACGCAATGTTGGCGCGCAATTAAAAGGGACCCTCGCTCTGGCTGGCTGCAGGCCGCAGCGACCGGCGCCGTGGAGCGGCCTGGCTTCCACGTGCACCCGGTTTCGACGGGCCGGCTGCCCGGCCGGCGAGTCGCGGCTTCGGCTGCCGTGCGCGTGATTGCCTTCTTATATGCCCGCTTTGGTCATCAACGCCGGCCGTGGGAAAGTGGTGGCGCGGTTACAGTGCGGAGCGGAGCGTGGCGTCCGCTAATCGGAGGGCAGCTCACAAAGCCGATCGGGCGCGCGAATGCTTCGTGACTGGCTTGCGCCGGTGGTGCACAGGGCAAGTCTACCTTGCACAGGGCAGGATGGCCAAAAGAGCCGCTCGGTCGATCACGGACCGTTTAACGTGCAGACTGACCGCCTTGTGAGGTCTGCCCATGGTTGGCGGGGGCCAGCTCTAGCTTCTGCCAAGATGCACAGTTCTAGTGAGACATATCGCAGACTGTCTGTGCGGCTTCGCAATAGGCGGCATACGCAATCTGCTTGCGTCTTCATGATGACGATCATCGCCGTCGTCGCCAGCAGCTGCAACAGCTTTACTACGCCCACTGCAGGCGCGGTAAATGTTTTCCCCATAACCCTCCAAATAACTCTGGCCTTGCGTACTGGAGTGTCTTATTAAACGGTGAAGCTCTAGAGGCGATGCCGCTGTCCGTATCAAACCAGCAGGCACAGCTCCATAAAAAAAGATGATTGCAAGTGTAATCAGGCTTCTGTGAGAGAAATCAGCAAGCTATGTTTAAGAGTGTATGCTGTGAGGACCCACACAAAGTGTAGGCTGCGGATACCATGCAGGCCACTATTTGTCTTGTGGTGGGCTCTGGTACGATTACTTCAGACACAAACAAGATCGAGCCATTTGAGATAGCCAGAACTCTAATCGTGGACCCCCACCCCACCCCGGGTTCAAGCACCCGCGTGGTGACGTGCGCGACTTTGTCACATACGTTCACGCAGGCCTTTATACCCAGGTAAATAAATGCACTACCACTCAGGGAGAGTGGCCAACAGCAAGAGATTTGTCCAGCAGGCGGTGGCCCTTGGAAATTAGAAGGCAAGAGGGATTAACCTATGCGTATTGCGTGCACTTTGACCAGCGATATCCGCCAGGTCACGTTGAGGAAAAGGGAAGACGGAGGGTTGATGAAGATGCACGACTCAAATTATACGCGGAATACTAATGTCAGCTAGTGGAGGGCTAGAGAAACAGCAAGCGCTCTTTTTAATGTGCTTGCGTGAGTATCTTTGCCAGTGCGTGCGAGCGAGTGGGCGCATGCTGAATATAGCCGTGTGCACAGTGAGTCCCTGCTCAACTGCCCAAGGAGACCTGCTCTCCCTTCTCCATCCCGTATCGCCCACCTAACGCGCTCACCCCCGGTACACCTACGGCTTGTATCTTCACATTTTTGTGCAATTTCCGCGCAAACAAGACTGGAGTGCGGTGCTCCGCGCTTTCTTGCCTGCCGATAGGAAAGATCGAGCCGCTCAGTGTGTCACCGTCGAACAGTGCAATGAGTGCATAGATCGCCGGCCCACAAATCGTCACTCCACGGCCTGGAATCTGGCTGCGGTGTCAGCCTGCAACTGAGCAGGTGTGCGTGCACTAGTTGTGCATGCTTGTGGGCTTTGTGTGGCCGTTCTTACTGATGCCGAAACAAGTACTACAGTATATTCAGGTCTTTGATGTATGAACAAAAAAGTGTAGCGGAGCAGGAGACGAAATACCAAGTAACAAACACGAACAGCGCTCGTGAATAATAATAATAATAATAATAATAATAATAATAATAATAATAATAATAATAATAATAATAATAATAATAATAATAATAATAATAATTGGTTTGGGGGGAAAGGAAATGGCGCAGTATCTGTCTGATATATCGACGGACACCTGAAACGCGCCGTAAGGGAAGGGATAAAGGAGGGACTGAGAGAAGAAAGGAAGAAAGAGGTGCCGTAGTGGAGGGCTCCGGAATAATTTCGACCACCTGGGGATCTTTAACGGGTCGCCCAGTGTCCGACTGCGGCGGCTGCGTTTTTATGGAGGCAAAACGCTAAGGCGCCCGTGTGCTGTGCGATATCAGTGCACGTTGAAGATCCCCAGGTGGTCGGAAATTATTCCGGAGCCCTCCACCAGAATAACTGGACGCCCCACTCCAGTTGTAGCCAACACAGTGCTGTGCGCGTGTGTCTTAATTCCTACAACGTGAACTAATCACGCGAACAACCTGGACACATTTCTTATTGTGTAAATAGTTTGTATATATTGCTTCTCCCCCTATCCTCTCTTCCTGTCCCCCTCACCTCATTCATTTCATTTCTCCATTCTGCCTGCTATCCTTTATTTCCGCTGCCCCAGCTCAGGTGCTTCAGTATCGATGGCAGATGCCGGGGCTAGCAAAAATCTTTTCCTTGCTTTTTACTATGATTTTAATGTAAAAAAAAAAAAAACCACTACCACCACCACGGCACCTCTTTCTTCCTTTCTTATTTCACTCCCTCCTTTATCCCCTCCCTTACGGCGCGATTCAGGTGTCCACCGATATATGAGACAGATACTGCGCCAATTCCTTTCCACCAAAACCAATTATTGTTAATTATTAGATCTTTAACGTGCACTGACATCGCACAGCACACGGGCGCCTTAGCGTTTTGCCTCCATGAAAACGCAGCCGCCGCGGTCGGATTCGAACCCGGGTACTCCGGATCAGTAGTCGAGCGCCCTAACCGCTGAGCCACCGAGGCGGTTGCGCTCGTGAAAGCAGAGAGGCTTTTTCGTGCAGATTGGTTAAAGCAAGGCTGGTCAATGCATAGCTTGCATGCACTCTGAAGTCTTGCTTAAAGGGAAACAATGCAGTTTGGTTCTGCTTGCGCCGGTGTGAACAGATGATTGCTTCAAAATTTCTCGGTTGCTCCCACTTTTCGTCACAGCCTCTACCGTAACTCGTTACATGGACAAAAGCTCGGAAACTGCACGTGCACTGAAAACGTGCACGGGTCGCCCAGATTAATGCGACTTCTGCTCACGAGTTGGCAAACACTGCGACGTTCGTCTTCCGCGCACCGTATCGCGCGTTCTGCGTACGCCACCCAGCCTAACGAATGGGAAGTGTCGTCCCTATGCCCGCCTTTGGTCCTCGTCACGGGGCACCACGGTCCTAACCCTGCATGGCACCGGGAGACAACACGCGCATCCAGCTCGGTCTCCCCTCTCCGTTGCTGCTTTTTCGACCGAAGAACCCGGCCTGCCTCCCTCTGGAGGAACACAGCCGAGGAGCTGACGGCGCAGTTGCTTGTCGCGTGGAGGAAGAAGCGAGCCGCGGGCAGATCGGACAAATTTGGACGCGCCCCTGTGCCCGCCCCCTCAGCGCCGCCACTTCCTGCTTGCTGCCAGCTGTGCCTACTACGTACGCTTCAGCGGCTACGGCATGGAATGCTGTCCTTTGTTGTGCCGGACCCGCCGCGGTGGCTCAGTGGTTAGGGCGCTCGACTACTGATCCGGAGTTCCCGGGTTCGAACCCGACCGCGGCGGCTGCGTTTTTATCGAAAAAACGCCAAGGCGCCCGTGTGCTGTGCGATGCCAGTGCACGTAAAGATCCCCAGGTGGTCTAAATTATTCCGGAGCCCTCCACTACGGCACCTCTCTCTTCCTTCTTTCACTCCCTCCTTTATCCCTTCCCTTACGGCGCGGTTCAGGTGTCCAACGATATATGAGACAGATACTGCGCCATTTCGTTTCCCCAAAAACCGATTATTATTATTATTATTGTTGTTTTGCCGGCGTGCCTCGGAATCGGATTCGCTAGGAAGCGGGTATTTGGTGCAGGTTAGCGTATATTACAGTGGCATAGAGGCAGGTGGATGAATTGATAAGGTGACGCCCCGCAAAATACACGCAAATGGAGTCGGAATAAGCGCCAGCGTGTATTGTTTGTCGAAACCAACTCGGAATGATTCCGCACGAGCAGATTAACTCTGCAGCAGAGTTTCTCGTGACCTCTGCTTGCCTCGGCGCGCGGGAGCACGTGCGCTATTTCGAGCGCAAAACTGACCTCGTGCGTGGTTTCCCCATTTGGCTAACTAGCGCTCAGAAAACACACGAACGCGCTGCCTAATATCGCGAGCCGTCACTCATCGCATCCTCATTTGTGGCCCCCAGATCGGCAAGCGATCGGATAGCAGAACACCGAACGGACGCAGCGACCACTACAGGTGTTGTGACTTGCAGCGCCTGTTTAGCTGCAGCCTCGCTGGCGGCGATAGTGCGCGTTGTCACTGTGCCGTTCTTTGGTCGGCGCTGTGCCCTGGCCATGCGCCGCAACCGCTCGAACTCCTGTCCCTGGGGCTTCTCCGTCGGCTCGCACTGTGGCTGTAGCTCCGCAGGCCGCCTGCTAAGGTTGTCGCCCACAGTTCCGGCAGCGGACGCTGTCGTTGTTGACGCTGCTCCTGCTTCCTGCCCTCTCGACGTCGTCATTCGGCAACTGCTGGCCACGGTCCTCGAAAGGCGGCGCAGTCTGACGGGGCTGTCCCGGTGAGCGTTGTTTAGCTCTGAGGTCAGTGCTTCGCTATAACTTGGTCCGCACTCGAGGGCCGATACCTGACCGACGGTTCGCGGACCCTGCAAATTGTGTTTCGGCACTCTAGGATGGTAGCGGGCCTAACTGTTCGTTGGTTAAATAGTACTATACCTTAATTATTACCTCTTTCACTGGTACAAATTGTCTGTCGCACTTTAGGACTATGGAGTCCCGATCAGTAAAACAGCTGAGAGAATTTTGGCTGTTTGTTTCACATGTTTGCTTGTTGGCGCAATCATTAATCCGTCTGGCGGCTGACAGCAGACAGCTGTGTCTGGCTATCATAAAGAATGCGCACGCTCATGGGGAATTCGCCGTTACAGACATTTTAACATCAGATCTTAAGGCGGCTGTAGGGAACGCTTTCTACAATGCAGAGCAAAAGTTCCGCCGCGGATGTTCTAGGGGCTGAAATGAATCCTGAGACTCTGACAGCGGTGAGCCAAACACAGCGTTCAGATATGAGAATAGGCGGAAATCAGTAAACCGAATGATTTATTCGCGCACCGGTGCACCTAGAGCCCGGCGGCTCGTGTATGCCGGAAGCGGCGCGAATGTGATGTGTTCCTCTATATAGCTTCTCCCGTTAGCCGCTTTCTTTTTTTTTTTTCCCCTTTCCTCTTTTCTCTCCTTGTCTTGATTCCGCACCTCAGTATTCAGCGTTCCTTGTCTACGCCTGTCGGTCGAAGCAACTGACAGAGCTTGAATGAACTGCAAGCGTCGCCGCACGACGCACGCCGGCATCCATCCTGGCAGACGAGAGGCTCCGCAAAATAAGATCTGTGCCGCTCTACCGAGGCGGACAACTTGTGCACTGTCGAATTCCCTTGCAGAGACCGCTTCATTCACAGCGATTACGAAAAAGGTCTTCCGGCGTTTCCCGCGACGCTTGAGTCTGTCCACCGCCTGAAGCTTGACTTCGTGTCCTGTTTCTGCGAGAAAAACAGATATGACCAGAAAGAAGTTTTAAAACAGCCCACGAAAAGAGCTTCGTGTTTTCTCTGTTATTGAGCGAAAAGCGGTTATTTTTCGATGTAACACCCATAGCGAAGGGGTGGGGGATGCTCGGCCTGCCGAGAGTATAGGGCACAAGCGTCCGAACGCTCTGTCAGTGATAAAGCCGTCTGCTAACTTGACTATACTCCGTTTCAAACATTATGTGCAACGCTGTCAAAGCTAGCGCTCTTGTTTGCATTGGCTACATCCGCGACCAAAAATTAGTGCGTTCCTTGTGGTGAGCGAAAAACAGTAAATGCTTTACCTGCAGCTTACTGCATGATGCATTTATCATGAGCTTGATTAAATTCACTCTTATTGCTGGCGACACGCTGTCGCTTTCTCGTGCCTTAGACCACTCGGCCACCGAACAAGAGCGGAGCAACACGCATTCCTTTTTTTTTTCCGTGCGGACTACTTCCGTACCTTTCACAGCGTTTCACCTGATGTATAGGACAAATTGCCGGGCTAGTTGGTAATGATCCATTCTTGTTGACAGCGCGTTTAGAGCACAGGGACAGGCACAGCGCCTGTGACGTCGTCCTCTGTGTTTCTTCTGTCCCTGTGCTCTAAACGCGCTGTCAACAAGAATGGACCTGATGTATGCAGCGGAATATAGCAGT
>NC_135497.1:268686653-268827557 GCF_052857255.1 Amblyomma americanum
GGTAATTATTTCAAATTATTATCCTATGAAGTTGCCAGTGATGAACTCTACAAATTATATAAAAAAGTTAATGTGGATGAACTCAGCTAATCGAGGATGTACAAAGCGAAAGATGCCGGCGTTCACTGTGTTCGTTGGCGATGACAATGTTCTAGACGGCGATGGCTTTGAGGAAAGGAAGGGTGCATAACTGGTTCCCTGGATGTGCGGACGCCTCATTCGTGCTTTGATACACGTGGCGGTGGTGAGAGAGAGATGTGGACTAAATGCATTAGCGATGACAGCGTTGTGGCTGACATGCGGTACTACAGCATTAGCTAGGCCGCAGCGTTCATTTGGTGAGCCATCTCTCGCGATGAACCATTAACTGCATGCCACCTTCCAGGGTGGCAGGGAGGGCGCAGTGCCTATCCAGTGTGCGGAACACAATCAAAGCAGGCTTTTGCAGTTGGACACCAACGCCACGTACATGAAAGCGAGGTTGAGGTCTCCACGGAGCCGGTTGTGCACCTTTCCTTTCGTGGAAATGAATGGCCTTTGCAAAGTTGTCAACACCAATGAACTCTATGAACGCCGTCAGCTCACTTGTTTTGTTTGGTTTTTGAGGAAAGGAAATGGCACAGTAACCGTCTCACGTATCTCGGTGGACACCCGAACCGCGCCGTAAAAGGGGATAAGGAGGGAGGGAAAGAAGAAAGAGAAAACTGAAAATTGAAAGTTGGACCCGACCGCGGCGGCTGCGTTTTTATGGAGGAAAAACGCTAAGGCGCCCGTGTGCTGTGCGATGTCAGTGCACGTTAAAGATCCCCAGGTGGTCGAAATTATTCCGGAGCCCTCCACTACGGACCTATTTGTTCCTCTCTTCTTTCACTCCCTCCTTTATCCCTTCCCTTACGGCGCGGTTCAGGTGTCCAACGATATATGAGACAGATACTGCGCCATTTCCTTTCCACCAAAAAACCAATTATTATTATTATTTTGAGGAAAGGCGCGGCGCTGCGCAGCGATGGGATACCTGTGGCTCGGTGCTGTTAGTGGCATATACGCACTAGTGGCTAGGGAGCGAGAGAGAGAGAGAGAAATATCCGCGGCGAGGCGCGCGTTGTGACGTCACGTGCCTCCTCGGAGCACCGCCACGGCGAAATCGCAAGTTCGCGGCCAGTAAAGCTTTCGCTCTAAAGGATCCCCTATGCTCCTTGATTTCAGTGACTGCTTCCGAATGTATGTCATAACTAGCCCCTCTTTTCCATTCCCTTGTCTGCTCAATAGCTAACGAGGTCCTGGATTCTGGCAGTCTTGATGCCATAGGTAGCATAACAGGGTTCTCGCACAGCTATTGCCCTCACCGTTCGACCACGTTGCTACGTGGCACTTGAGGTAATACAGTCCACCGTATACAGGACGTGTACTACGTCCGCCGCTATGGACGAGGGTGGCGCTGGTGAACACTCTCAGCCCGAGAGCACAATATTGGACAGCCATCGCCGTAGCTCGGTTGGTAGAGCACCAGAGGCGAAATTCGGAGGCCGTGGGTTTGGATCCCGCCAGCGGCATGCATTTTTCTTCGTCTGCTTTCTCATCTGTCATATTTAAAAAAATAATTACCGCATTAAATTACCACTAACGAACACCACAAATTCAAAAAAGATCTCCTATGCTCATTGGTTTCGGTGACGGATTGGCTTCCGTCTCTCTCTCTCTCGCTCCATGCACACACACACACACACACACACACACACACACACACACACACACACACACACACACACACACACACACACACACACACACACACACACACACACACACACACACACTACTACTACTACTACTACTACTACTACTACTACTACTACTACTACTAATAATAATAATAATAATAATAATAATAATAATAATAATAATAATAATAATAATAATAATAGGTTTTTGGGGAAAGGAAATGGCGCAGTATCTGTCTCATATATCTTTGGACACCTGAACCGCGCCCTAAGGGAAGCGATAAAGGAGGAAGTGAAAGAAGAAAGGGAGAGAGAGGTGCCGTAGTGGAGGGCTCCGGAATTATTTCGACCACCAGGGGATCTAACATGCACTGACATCGCACAGCACACGGGCGCCTATGCGTTTTGCCTCCATAAAACACACACACACACACACACACACACACACACACACACACACACACACACACACACACACACACACACACACACACACACACACACACACACACACACACACACACACACACACAGTTTCAACAGCTGAGCAGTGGCAGTGACGTCAAGGTTAGGTATAGGTCACATACGAGACAAAAGACGGCGATATAATCGCTGATTCGGATTCGTCTTTAATTATAATACAACCTGCTACAACGCTTAAGCCAGCCAGCCTGCCAGCCTCAGGAACCGGAATGACAACGAAAGGAGAAGCAGCGATTATACAGCAGTTTTCTTATGCCTCACGTGACCTAAACTGAACTTGGACGTCAAAGCCATGTTTTCGCTGATGGAACCGAAACGGGAGCAGCATAGAGAAGAAATTCAATTATAGATTATTTACCAGTCGGAGGCGAACACCACGTGGTGATCACTGTGTGCTAATGCCTTACGCGCCATTACAAAGAAAGAACACACAACCAAATTTTGCTGTCTCTACTTCTTTAATGGGCATCTATCACAACGCTTGACTTTCTACCTGTCCTGTTACCGACTAGAGCAGCCATAGGGACGGCTGAGGCTCTATGGCTAGTCGCTGCGATGGCCTACCAAATGGCATCCGCCTCGTGTGCAGTAGGTGTTGAGTTCGATCCCCTAGTGTTGCTGGAAACCCAGCTGTTTTTCTGATGGGTAGAGACGTCCCCTGTCTGCCTTCTAAGGGGGGTCTCGTCTCGAAAAGCGCTCGATTGTCTGATCGCATCTAGAGGGTTTGGGACGGCCCTACCCGACAATGGACGGCATCATTGTGGAGTATTAGCCGCGGCTGTGGGAGACAGCTCTGTGTCGCCGAATGCCTGCCTATAGTGCCTGCACAGCGACGGCCTTGCTAGTGTCTTGAGCATCCGCTTCGTGCGCGGGAGGCGCATGTTTAGATTCCCCCTTGGCGCTGGGCATCCACCGGTTTGCTAATGGTACCGGTACAAGCATCCACCCGCCCTGGTGCTCGGCTTTCTTAGAGGTGAAATACTTGGGACAAGGGTCTTTGACCAAACCGTTGCCTCGACAGGTCGGCGATTCGTTCCGCCGCCGAACAATTGAAATCTGTCTTGTGCGGTAATGCTCAATTCTGGCCCTTAATTTTTGATGCGATAGCATTAGAACTGCAATGTCGGAAGGATCTTTCCGTCCGTCTGTCCATGTGAAACCTCGGTTAATTGGCAGGTGGCGAAGTGGAGAGAGGGAAGTACAAAAGGAGAGAAGAAAGCGAAGATGAAGAGAGGGTGCTAGACGGCGGGCAGGAGAGGGAGAAGGGGTACGGCGTGTCGCACTGATTGATAGATTGGATCGGGAGAGTGGAGCAGAGGTACGGCGTCTCACACTGTGATTGACAGACTGGATCGCGCCACCCGCTCGCACAGTCTGAACTCGTCAGTTGCAGCAGCTGATTCGTTCGGGGAGAGCAGTAATGCTAACCCATAATCTGCCGTGTCAATCGCGGATCGAGAACAAGGTTCGGAGGGAGTTGTGCGAAGTCTGTCTGAGGGATGATGTGTGCGTCTCCCGAGAGGGAGGCGTCTTGGAGACACTGTGGCGCTGAGGGGATCCGTACAGGTTCTTGCACTGCGGCGAGAGAAATGGCGAGCGTTTTCGCTTGCATGCGAAACTGGCTTAACACACGCCCATGGAACAGCCATGTTTGGTTATGCTCTGCTGCACTGCTTGGCTTATGTATGCTCCACGCCTATTCCTGGATTTCTTTTTCTCTGCCTGTTCACTCCCTTAGTGCTATTCCCCTCGTCGCGGTTCAGGTGTCCACTCAGAAGGGACAGTTACTGTGCCTTACCTCTCACTGCGGTCGGCGCCGTCGTCGTAGACTTCGCCACAGCAAACGGGGCAGGAGGAAGGTAGGAAAGGAGGGGAAGGAAGGGGTCAAGGGACGGAGAAACCACGGCTATGTCCAGAAATATTGGTTATGGGGAACGGAAAGGCGACGTAATGACCCGCCGCCATGGCTCAGTGGTCAGGGCGCTAGAATACTTAGCCGGAGTTCCCGGGTTCGAACCTGGCGGCGGCGGCCGCATTTCGATTGAGGTGAAACGCAAAAGGCGCCTGTGTGCTGTGCGATGTCAGTGAACCCCAGGTGGTCGAAATTTACCCGAAGTTCCCTATTTCATCACTTTCCTCACGACGCGGTTGAGGTGTCCATCAGCGGGTGA
Source organism: Amblyomma americanum (assembly GCF_052857255.1). NCBI lineage: Eukaryota > Metazoa > Arthropoda > Arachnida > Ixodida > Ixodidae > Amblyomma > Amblyomma americanum. Next base: position 268,691,029 of record NC_135497.1, read on the forward strand.
GACAGTCATTGCGCTTTTTTTCCCTCAAATTTAAACCAGTTAATAATATGAAGGAGGGAGTGAAACAAAAGAGAAAACAGCTCCGTAGTGGAGAGCTCCGCGGTTTAATCTCGACCCAATGGGGTTCTTTAACGTGCACTAACGTCGCACGGCACACGGATGTCTGCATTTTGCCTGCGGCCGCTCAGCAGCTGAACGCTGTAACCATTGAGACACAGCGGCGGGTATGTCGACCCCCTCTTCTCCCACCTTGTCATGTTAAGGTGGGTATAAAAGGGAGCACTCGGACGCAGCAGGGGGTGGAGCGCCTCTGCTTAGGGCGGCGAGAACGAGAGGGAAGCACTGCACTGTTGAGTCGCGCGGCCCATCATGATGATGGGCCGCGCCACAGCTGCCAGATCCCTCACCACCCTCTGCGCTGCGACTCAACAGAAGCGCGCGTCCAGCAAGTTCGTCGAGCAGTCATGGCCAGTGGAGTCCTGGAATGAGGAAGCCACCCACTCCACCTCAAGATCACTAATCTCGTTGGTTTAAATGTTTCTCCTTCTTTCCTTCCACAGTGCTGTGTTGCAGCTGCGCACTCTCACCCTTCGCGCTGCGCCCCAACTAGCCCTCCATCCTGCATTTAAACCAACGAGATTAGTGATATTGAGGTCGAGTGGGTGGCTTCCTCATTCCAGGACTCCACTGGCCATGACTGCGCGACGAACTTGCTGGACGAGCGCTTCTTGTCACGCCAAGCTGTCGCCGGGCAGCTGTACCTCCCGCTGCTCAAATGACATGCTAGGCGTCTTTAATTGTTTGAGGTTTGCACCCGCACCCCCACGAGATGTGGAAGAGTGTGGGATGTGTGTCGGCACACCAAAGTCGGACGCCACGATATGTTAGTGGGACATCTTGCTGTATCTGTGTAGGCTTGGCAGTGTGTCTGAATAAGTCTTCGAGCTACGGCGTCTTCACTGCTGAGGGTCTTTCTGTGAGGGGGCGGATAAATCCTTCGATTAAGCCGCTGGATCTCGAGGCGTTCGCGTAATTGAATGACATTGGTACGAAGGTAAAGGGTGGGGATTGATCGTACGATTGTTTTTGCCCCGCTCGGCTGGTTAGCGCTTGGGCTAAGGCGTAACGCCTTTCGTTCCCCTCCAGTCCCACGTGGATATTAATAATAATAATAATTGGTTTTTGGGGAAAGGAAATGGCGCAGTATCTGTCTCATATATCGTTGGACACCTGAACCGCGCCGTAAGAGAAGGGATAAAGGAGGGAGGGAAAGAAGAAAGTGGTGCCGTTGTGGAGGGTTCCGGAATAATTTCGACCACCTGGGGATCTTTAACGTGCACTGACATCGCACAGCACACGGGCGCCTTAGCGTTTTTCCTCCATAAAAACGTAGCCGCCGCGGTCGGGTTCGAGCCCGGGAACTCCGGATCAATAGTCGAGCGCCCTAACCACTGAGCCACCGCAGCGGGGCGTGGATATTGTGGCGAAAGGCTTTCTTGGCTGATGAGTGGCGTGGACGTTGAGTGGCTGATGAGTGGCGCTGATGACGCTGATGAGTGGCGTGGAAGTTGTAGACGGAAGTTGTCCGGACGAGCTGTCAATCATAAGTTGTGTGGTAAATAAAACAAAAATGTAAAAGTTGATTTAGCAACAGTTCTTAAGCAACGTATATGTAATGAAATAAGCCAGGAATTAAAAATAAAATCAAAAAGTAGAAACAAAAACGAAAAATAAACAATTTAATGAAAGGAAATTACGCCTGTCTCTCATATCTCGGTCGACGCCCCGGACCGCGCCGTAAGGGGAGAAAAATGAAATGGTGGCGGTAGTGGTTTTATTAAAAATAATAGTAAAAAGGAAGGAAAAGATTTTTGCTAGCCGGCATCTGCCATCGATACTGAAGCACCTGAGCTGGGGCAGCGGAAATAAAGGATAGCAGGCAGAATGGAGAAATGAAATGAAAAAGGTGAGGGGACAGGAATAGAGGATAGGGGGAGAAGTAATATGTACAAACTATTTACCCAATAAGAAATGAAAATTGGTTTTAAGGGAAAGGAAGTGACGCCTGCCTCACATATATCGGTGGACAATCGAACCGCGCCGTAAGGGAAGGAATATTTTCTACGCGCGGTGCCGACCACTACTACAACTGCTATTACGACGCCGACGGTTTTTCGCGGTGAGGAGGAAAATAGCCTCGAACCCGGCGCGCTCAGCTCTGCTCCTCTCTGGTATGTGCCGGCGCGGCAGGGTACCAAGGCGTGGTGCACAGTGTACGAGTGTGCTGCGCGGTCTTTTGCGCAACGAAGGAATTGGAAAGCGTTTTGCGTCTAAGTATCGCCACGAATCGAGTCCTATAATGCCGTCCTGCTACCACTGTGTTGTTGTCGGCTGTAGCAACAACTAAATGACCTACAGGACAGTGCGAAGAGCATAGACAACCGCGGCATGTGCGTGGGTGCAGGCTGTTTCATTTGCAGCGCTTCGCAGATGAGGGGCGCTTTTCGATTGCAAGCATCAACCGAACTAGTTTCATCCTGTCGTTCGCGCCTCATGCGTGCTCTCGGCACTTTGTTGGTGGGAGCGGATGTTCAAGGACGCATTTGCACGGAAAGGTACTATTGGCAGCAGAAGTTTACGGGAAGAGGGTGAGCGGAAAACAAATTATTTCGGTGCAGTCACAGAAGACGATCGAATAGAATTTAGAAGGTATGAGAACATGCATGCTGCACCCCTGTTAATAATACACTGCGGGACGACCTGGTCGCGAGGCAGCGATAGGACATTTTTTCCCCCGAGAACACCCACTCCGTTCATTTCTGCTGCCGATAGTACGTGCGCATACGGATATGTGAAAAAAAAGTTCTTCGTTAACACACGTGAATTTGTCCGCATCAAATGCGCTAGAAAATCGCCATGCATGAAGGTAACTCACACAGATCAAAATTTGCAGGAGGCGTACCGTAAGAGCTGACTACGTGCGGACAAAAAAAAAAGGAATTAAGGAGATGCCCTAGCTGATATCGTTTTTTTTTCGTGTGTGAAGGCATGGTACTCTTAATGAGGGTTAACATGAAAGATTTCGGTGCGCTTTTTCGACACATTAAAATTGTGCCACAGTGTTCAGATCACAAAAGCACTGGGCTAGAGCTCACTGCCCCGTATTGTCAGTCGCTGGTGCATTTTAAAGAACACAGTTGTATCCTCTGCCTAAAGCCTATTCCTAGATTTCCGATATTCGGCGCGGCAATCGATTCGTGACCGCAAGATGTTCCATTGTAATAGTGATGGCAAGGGCGAAAAATTCGCTTCTCAGATATCCACGTCGGCTTTCACGAAAACAAATTATCGCAATCAAAATTGCCGTTTGGGGGAGTTGGTGAGACATGATTCGAAATGACCAGCGCGGAAACAGACAGGGACACGAGAAGAAAAAAACACTGACGACAGGACGGGCGCTAGCGACCAGCGCGGACACAGACGGGGACACGAGAAGAAAAAAAAAACACTTTTTTCTTCTCGTGTCCCCGACTGTTTCCGCGCTGGTCATTCCGAAAAATTATCGCAGTTAGCTTTTCCGACAATAAACTGAATGTGCACACACTAGACCTGCTTGGCAAATAGAATGTGACTAACATCACACTTAAAACAGTCGTCAAGAAGTGACTATAGCATTGCTAGCTTCCATCGATATTCCTGGCTGGTTACCCTAATATATCTCTCAAACTTAGTCACATATCACGGAAAGTTGTTTGAGAGTTGCCCTGCATCACTCCTTCGACAGCCTTCGCAACCAGCACTATGCCTATACGCCGTTTTTCACCACGTAGGTTACACCAATCTCGTCAGATTTCTTTTTACCTATATGTCAGTCGTCATCACGGACGCTGGAAGCGCCTGAGGGGCCATAATCCGCTGGTGTTCCGGTCATTTCTTAACAGAACGATCTCAGTGTTGCTTCGAAAGCTTTTTTGTATCTGTGCGCAATTTGAGAACGCGAAAAAAAAAATGAACGCGGCGGCTGCGTTTTTATGGAGGCAAAACGCTAAGGCGCCCGTGTGCTGTGCGATGTCAGTGCACGTTAAAGATCCCCAGGTGGTCGAAATTATTCCGGAGCCGTCCACTACGGCACCTCTTGCTTCCTTTCTTCTTTCACTCCCTCCTTTATCCCTACCCTTAGGGCGCGGTTCAGGTGTCTGCCGATACATGAGACAGATACTGCGCCATTTCCTTTTAAAAAAACAATTAAAAAAATGAATGCTGAAGCTCCGAACTGCCGAGTTGTGCCATCTGCATCCTGTTTTTTGTGTGCACCGCGAATGCGGTCGCACATACCATCATGACGGCGCCAATGATAAAATGGTCGCTTAGTAAAAATTTTACTACAGTGTCCTAGAAGGCTTTGTAGTGGCAAAAGCGGCGCTCTCCCGTGAGGCTTTAGAAGCGGCATTTCATGGCTAATGGAACGGGCGGATGTAGCATCAGCTGCAAGGGAGTACGACGCCCACTATTTTCAAAATGAAGGTCATTCATGCATTCATGCAAATCGCCTTATAGTGCGCGATTTCCTACCCATGGCGTCAGGGTTTATTCTTTGTTCAAGCTCACTTAAATTGGTTGCGCCATTAATTATAATGGCCAACCCATACTGTTACTGGTTCTTCTAATGCTCGCTTCTCAAAGCTTTGGTTTTCACTACTAATTAATTAATACAGACCTTGTAGTTGAGTTCCATGTCGCTCCTGCCTGTTTTTGAAATGACTGTTTTTTTTTTCAAATTTCAGTTTAACGTTAACGTAACCAGAAGCCAAATAAATGCAATTTTAGAATTATAAAATGCTAATTTTTGATGCAGTTAACAACGCAATGAACTTCCGCTTTCATTAGAGCATTCATTTTGGGCTTGGACGTGCATTCTCAGATGGGACATATGCACTAATAAAATAACAGCTGTTATGTTCACGTGATAAATATATGCAGAAAACTGCCCCGTTTCCACTTTGTACTTGTGCTCAAGCGATGGAAAGTGATTTGAAGGGACCGTGGCGGACGCCTTAATGGTGTCACTGCAGAGACTGAGGCTGCCTGCCAGTCTTTGAGGGCTGCTCAGTGATCACGAATAGTGGCAGCCTTACCAAAGAAATAACCGATCAAATTACTTCTGCCGCATCAGCGAGCCCTGTCCCATTCTCACACTAAGGGAAATGTTTCTGTCCGCGTCGCGGGACGTAGGTCTGTCATCTAGCTGTTTGTCTCTTCCCATAGTTTTATTTATTGCCTTCTTTTTCCTGCGTAATGAGCACTTGTTTATTGTATTTTTCGCCACACTGCAGCGGTCGCATTTAGATGGAGGCGAAGTGCTATAAAGGCACGCGTGTACTGTAAGATGTCAATGCACATTAAAGAACGTACCCCAGGGGTTCGAAATTATCCAGAGTGGATACGGCGTCCTTCGTAACCCGAGTCGTTTGTCCCAATAGCGACTCAGGTTACGAGGTTAAACCCCAGGCTGAACCCCACAAAACCTCTCCAAACCTTTCACTTTTTTTTCCAACCCCTCCGTTCGTTCCTTTTACTCTTCGTCCACACCCTTTCATTCTTGCTTTACCGTCGTTTCGTGCTATTGCCGAGTGGTTTCACCTCCATTTCATTTAGCCAGTCTTCTTTCACCTCCTCCGCGAGCTTCACTGCTCATCGCTTGTAATTGTTCAACTTTGCCCGCGTTCGCTGGCCGCCTACTTGCTATACAGTGCACTTTTCCTGCCCCAGATGGTTTTTGTAGCGAGAGCTACACTGGGCTACCAGTCGAGCACTTCGCGGTACATGGGAGAGGCCAGTTGTGCGCATGCGCCGTTGCCATGGCAACCGAAGAGGAGCAATGTGCGGCGTGCGCTTCGCCATCGACGCGGCCGCGTGCTCGCTCCACTGTCAAAGCCGAGCTTGACGTCACGCGGACGAGCAGTTGTGCGCATGCGCCGATACCATGGTAACCAGAGAGACCCCACAGCTGCGCTGCGTTTTCGTCGCCGCCTCGCCGCACGCTGCTCTATCCCCCGAACCCGGCGTCGCATGCGCAGGATTGCGTATACAGGATTTACAGCGCGGTATCATGGGGGCTGCCATCTTTGATCACGTGATCACGCCGCCATTACACGCCTCCTGACTGCTCGGCGCGCGTCTTCGCGACGGCTGCTGCGCCTGGTGGTTCGGTTCTGACATGCAGCGTTTCGGCTGATGCCGTTGTAAAGGAGTGGGCAGACGGCACTATGGTTTAGCCAAAGCTTCAAATGAGATGTGAGAGCCCTAATTTGATCACTTGAGACATGAAAACGTGATTCGGCTTCGTGTTGCGGAGAGCCGTTCAGCTATCTCTCTTTGAGCCAAGGGATGGGTCGCCTGAATGCTTGTCTTTGCATCCACTGAAGGCTTTGCTGAATGTTTTTTAATGTTATTATCTAAAGCGGCAAGGTTTAATGCTGCTGCAGCAGCGCAGGTCGTTGTGTTGTGTACGTGCATGCAGACACCGGTCTAAAGCGCTCACATGCATGTTGTGCGCATTTGTTTACATCCTGTTAGCGGTGCTAAGGAAACCCGAAATATTTTCTACTGGTTTGTTAAACACAGAAAGGCGACAAAAATAAATAGTCATACAAATGCTATCATGGTAGGAGCACCATGCTTAAAGGAGTCTTCAGGAGCTGGTGGGCGTTTCGGAGGATTCCGCGATATTATTGTTAGAAGGCTCGCATGGAAACGCGTTAATACTACACGAAGTTCACAGTTATGTCAGCCTCCCATATAAAATTGTGGTCGATATGCGGGCATGAAAATGCTCGAGGTCTCGTTGGTGATAAGTAATCAGCCTCACTCTGAGCGCTGGCCTGCGGAGTCACTTTAGTAACTGTCTCGCATGGACCGCGAGGAAGTGACAACACTAGCACATCAGCCGTAACGCAAATGCTTTATTCCGAATATGGTCCACGAAAACCGCGCTACTTGGACCGAAGCACCAAGACGTCATGTAATACACGGACTGATGTTGTCCACAAGCGCCTGTGGTCTGAATAATCTGCAATAGCGGTATGTAGGACCGTAAGTCATCTTTCTTTTCCATTCCTAATTCGTCCTCGGGCGCTCTTGTTACTAATGGCCGCACACCTTAACTTACGAGCAATCGGGTCTCGCTACACACGCGTACGCAACTGCACATCATCTGAAAGCACGAGTGACGGTTTCGTGTGGCGGAACAGCTTGTTCATGCGCCTATGTAGTGCACTTATCCTCGCAGATTTTCCAAGATCGAAACCTTTCTTCCTGTATTAGCTATCCTGCGCTGGCGAACGTGTTCTTTGCGTTCGCCCGTTCGGAAAAGGTGCATGCCGAACGGCCGCGCGAACATGGGGCAGTACGTCCTTGTGCAGTCCGGTTCCGTGATGATCGCAAACGATCGCATCTCGCACCTCTGTCGCACCCCCTTCATAGCAACAACCACCACCACCCACCTTGTGCACCGGCCGCACCTCCGGGAGCGGAGCTTCATGACCCGCCCGAGTAGCTGTCTGTCTGAAAGAGTCTAACCGATAGCCACCTCTCAGCTTGTATACGCAGGTGCAGGGGACGGAGGAAGTTGCGATCATGAACAGGGCGCCGGGAAGGGCTCGCCAACTTTGACGCGTGATTGTGGGTTCTCTGCTGCGTGTAAAGTGTATTATTTGGCTCAGGTTTTCATGGCAACACAGTGCAGTGATTGAGTGAATTGATGTGCTCTCCTCGCATGGTGTTTCAGAGCCCCTTTAAAGGCGAAATGCCACTCTATATGGTACCATGTCCTCTTCCGAGGTTCTGCCGTAAAGTCCGCCGCTGATTATGTCATAAATTTACAATGGTTTCGCAACCTGATCTAAGTTGTCTCCATTCTTGCGCAACTGGTGTATTTTTTACGGCACATATAGTGATACATGCAACCTAGCTGGTTCTCATGCAGCGCGCGGGCCAAGCTATGTCCATGTCCAATCAGCCGTAATATGCCTTTCCATGCATAAACTCTCTTCATATGACGAGAGCTATATTTAGAATGTGATGGAACGTGGCGGGCGCAGGAAACGTGCGCTACGATCCGCGCCTCGCGTGCATATGAGACGCGACTCGGCGGCTTCCGGAGATCGGACGACTTGTGCGCGTGTGCTGTCCGTCGGAGGCGCGTAGAGGGCCGAGAGACCTGCCGCGGCTTTCACGCGAACCGCTTCGCGCGGCCTTGCTTCTGTCGCGGGAGTCGCTTTCGCGCTGTTGCATGCTTTTCGACTGCCGGACGCGCGGCTCCCGCCTTCTTTGGAAAAGCAGGAAAAGAATTGGTCGCCACGGCTGCCTTGACTGCACGCCGCCGACAAATGGGCCTCTGCTCCCCGCCGAACGCCGCTCCCCCCGGCTGGCAGGACAGCGGTGAAAGCGAGCGCGCCCGAGGAGGAAAGCCAACAGGAACGTATGCATCGACAAGAAGGAAAATCCGTAAAGAGCGCATGTGTGCTTGCGCTTTGCACGCTGTGTTGCATCTGGAAACGAATTTATGCTTGAAGAGAGTTATCTATCAATCCTTCTCATCTTTTAAGTGCTGATGACTCTGGGTGTTAATACAGTGCAGGTGCTCTGTTGCAGTATGCACCGTTTCCTAAAAGTTGGATTTGATATATGTGTATTTTTTTAGTCGGCTCCTCAGGTTATGCTTATGCAGCATGTCTATCATATCCTTATCAGACCCCGCACACATTATAATGCACATTTGTATCTTACGGAATCCTGAAAAAATGCATCACTCCTGCAGCCTAAGTGCCATATTGGAATTCATAGTAAGCTTTTCAACAAGTTTGAAACAATACGGGTGCTCTGAGCAGCCTCCCAATTTGGTTGACTTGTTTAAACCAGATTTCTTCTCCCAGCGGTCAAACAGCTCCCAATTCTCTCGCGCTTTTTCTTGAGATATCTTGTAATTTTTATTTAAATACGCGTTCTCTCGTGCATGTATTTAACTAAATATATGCCATAAAATGTTGAGGCATGTTTATGTAGGCCTAGAGGGCCCCAGCAGAGAGCATGGAGAAAACTCTTAAGGAAGAACTGTTGGACCTACGGCTGCCAGATTTTGTGTGTACATTCACGGGACCACAAAAGCTGGAGATATGTATTATAAGATTTATGCTGACTGGCGAAACTTTTGCTCGGGTCTGACGAAGATATATGATATGTTGCAATCTACTGCTAAGTGGAGTATGATGCGCATCACCTATGGTTTTCTTAGCACTCATATCAGTGTGCAGTACTGCCCAGAAAAGTGGTCGAAACTGCATCGTTCAGATATTTTCCGGTGATAAGAGTATAATCGGAAGCAGTTCTGGAGGCCAGTTTTGGTGTTCTTCCAAACGCAGAATTAAGTGCCTGTTTAGGTAATAAATTCTAGTTTGCGCTATTATATGCAATCAGTGCTGAAATTCGTCTCTGGGCAGCAATTGAGCATCTGCAGTAAACACTATAGAGGTGATGCACTGGCTGATATGAAGGTATATGTTGCCGTGGCATTGTATGTGTGCTTTGAACATGTATACACTCGGAATCAGTATGAAGGTGATTACGTTAGGGCAAACCTACTTGGATAAAGTGCTTTAGTGCAGTTCATATATTATCTAAAATATAGAGCAAAATACATAAATATAGCTGGCTGATTCATCTCTGTTTTTCATCGCCACTCTTTTTAGAGAACGAGGTATCGTGACACCAGAAAAAATTATTTGTTTTGATTTGCCGGCACGAAATTGATTACCGTATTTATTCGAATCAAGTTTTTTGTTTTTTCAAATCATATTCCAAACTCTAGGGTCGGCTTAGATTCGAGGATTTTAAAAAACGCGCCAGTGTTTCATTGAAACTGCTAAATATGGTGCATAGCTAGAAAAGTCAGTATCGCAGCCGCTATTAGCCGTGCCAGTAGCCAACCGTACACAAGCCACTTCGCCGTTTTGAGCTGTCGTGTCGACCGTATCGGTGTGCACCGTGGTTTTATCAAGGCGGATTTGGTTTTATCGCGACGGTACCAAGGAGGAGATACCGCTACAGTGCCGCTTTCAAGCGAAAAGTTGTGATAGCCGCAGAGGCATCGTTGGACCTTCAAGCCGGGCGGGACTTCGGCGTCGACGAGAAAAACGTCCGTCGTCGGAGGGGACAACGACAGCAGCTTTTTGCGTGCGCCGCAACGAGAATGGCATTTAGTGGACCAAAGAAAGGCCGTCACCACGAAGTGGAGACAGTTTTGGCCGACTTTGTTCGGACGCAGGGAGCAGCTACCCTTCCAGTGACAACAGAAGTGCTCCAAGCGAAAGCTAGGGAACTTTCGAGGGAGCGATTTCAAAAGGATTTCAAAGCCAGCCGGTGCTGGCTTCAGAAATTCATGAAGCACTTCGGCTTCAGCCTCCGACGTCGCACTTCAATCACCCAGAAGCTGCCAAGCGATCTCTAAGAAAACCTGATAGCTTTTCAGCGCCACGTGCTGCGAAAGAGAGAAGCGGCAGGCTACAACCTTGGGCAAATCGGCAACGCCGACCAGACGGCTGTGTGTTTTGATATGCCAGTGGCGTACACCGTGAATGAAAAGGGTGCCAAGGAGGTAAAGGTGCGCTATGCGGGCTACGAGAAGCAGCGCGCAACTGTGATGCTGTGTTGCACAGCTGATGGTTATAAACTCCCTCCTTATATGATATTTAAAAGGAAGACATTGCCTGCTCGAGAAACTTTCCCAAGAAATGACATTGTGCGGGCAAATGAGAACGCATGGATGACGGGTGCGATGGTGGAAGAGTGGGTTAAGATTGTGTGTCGACGGCGTCCAGGAGCCCTTTTGGCAAAGAACTCGCTCGTTGTCGTCGACTCACACGGCACTTGACCGACAACGTGAAGACGGACCCAAGCGAAGACGGACCTCGCTGTCATACCGTCGGCATGACGGGCCAGTTGCAGCCACTTGATGTCTGCATCGACAAACCTTTCAAGGATCGTCTACGGAATTATTACACGGACTGGTTGACTGACGAAGACCACATGCTAACGGCAACGGGCCGCATCAAACGTGCATCGCTATCGCAGCTGGCGGGCTGGGTAGGTGCAGCGTGGGACGACATCCCAGGTACTCTGATCGTGCGCGCCTTTAAAATGTGCAGCATATCTAATGCGCTTGACGGTACCGAAGATAGTGCACTGTTTGAAGGCGACAGTGACAAGGAACACAGCGACGAGTCTAACAGCGACGACGACGTTCAATCAACTCTGCACGTTCAGATTCAGTAAATGCTGTTTGCATTTTGTGAACGCTGTCCTTGCTTTCTTTTTGCTCGGCATATATATATATATATATATATATATATATATATATATATATATATATATATATATATATATATATATATATATATATATATATATATATGCCTCGGACTTTAGGGGGTCGGCTTAGAATCGGGGTCGGCCCTGATTCGAGTAAATACGGTACCTTCATATTGACGCTGACGGGGCAGTGTGACTCACAGGACTGGTGCAGATCACCATGTCAAGAACAAAAGATGGCGTTTTTTTTTTGTTTGCACTGACTGCAGAGGGCATAAAAAAAATGCTTAGTGTATAAGTAAATGAATCAGATATATGAACAGCTTATTAAAATAATGTTGATCAGTCTTCTGAGAATTTTCTGCAGAATGACTATAATTGGCAAGTTTTAGGTAAAAGGGGTCATCAAAATGCAAGTGATGTCAGTTGGTGGCAACAGGTAGCCAAATTAGAAATTTTTGAGGTGGTGGCTGAGGTATTCTTGCTGTCGGAGGAATGGGGTGAGGTGGCAGGAAAACCATGAGGCTTTCACTCTAGAATTCCAGCCTGCTTAGCACACCCCGTATTTAGGTAATGCATACCACATTCTTTTTGATTGAAAGCATTATTGCATTTAATGAATGATGCTTGCAGTGCATGTTCAGAATTTAGAAAGGGGTCCCAGAGCCAAAGATTGTAGGAGGAACCCCTTATGAGTACTAACAGAAAATATATAAGTGAAAAAACAGCAGTCGTGGCATGAAAAGAGAAAAGAAAATGGAAAAAATTGACACTAGCTAGAAAACAAAACAAAATTGCAATAAAGTATCTGAAATTAAGTACCAGAACACAAATTATTTTTAAACAGGTGTAGTGAACTGGACTCTTTAGCCTAATTTGGAAACACATTCTGAACTGAAGTTGTGAAAAAGCTAGCGGTCTGTTTGCTGTAGTAAGACTTTGGATAATTAAGGCAGTAAGTAACTGTTCACAGATGCAAAGTGTGCGCGTTTGGGGTGAGGAGGTTCGTTGTGGGTGAGTAAAGCGAACGGCAATTTCTTGTTGTGAAATTTGAATACTGCAAAACCAAGAGAATGTTTAATTAAATCAGAAATTGATAATATCTTATGTTTACCGAGTAATGGCGATACACAGCACGTAAAGAGGTGATGATACGAATGGCTTGGTTTTGAAGATGTTGGATGGGTGATAAATGCGTAATGTAAGTATTACCCAAAGATGTGATGCAGTATCTGATATGGCTATAAATGAAGGCATAGTAAAGCGAGATAAGGCCGGTCTCTGATTAATATTCCAATTTCATGACTGCTTTTTTGCTAAAAGATGGAACAAAATGCATAAAAATAGCACTGCTAAATGTCTCACCAACAGCTCATGCTTGCTTCTTCTTTTGCTCCACAGATCCAGGGAGCTTATCAAGCAAGCAATCCAAGACAATGACTTCATGAAAAACCTAGAGACAGTGCAGATCAAGGAGATCACCGACTGCATGTATCCTGTTGAGTATGCCCAGGACAGCCTCATCATCAAAGAAGGCGATGTTGGCTCTGTCGTCTATGTCATGGAAGGTGCGGCCTTTGATATGTTGGTGTGTGTGCACGTGTGTTGGCATCTATGCATGTGTATGCGTGCATATAGATATCCAAAGCAGTAGTTATACTATAATACCAAAAGGATCGATACAGAAACAAAAAAATGGTTGTCATTAAGAGAGAGTTTTGGTTTAATGACACGCAGATTACTGATATACAGTAAGCCATACAACCATGAGGAATTAATTAAAATTTCACTGGAGGAATTCTGATTAGACTGGCAAAAAATAGAACAGTCTGAGAATGGTGAGGTATTGCAGTTTACTTGTGATTGGGTTAAACTGAATGTGCAAAAATTTAGTGTGCCCTCTTGTTTTCTTGCTTTGTAAGAAGCAAAAAGCACTGCACTAAATAATCAGCAAAGTCTGCAATGATAAATTTTGTACAACAAGGCATGTGCAAGTCAGTACTCGTTCTGTATGTAGTTGTGCTAATGTTATAAGCACTTGAGGTGAAAGCAGCTGCACAACATTGCTGCATTGATTGTGAGCTAGCATTTCTAAATGTTCTGTAATGATGCATTCAGTCATGGAAGGGCTTCTTCTATACGGGATCATTCACTGCAACACTGAAGCATTGTCATTTCAGTCCACTGAACACGAAGCATTTCACAAATTGTAATGCAATTGTTGACCTTTCTTGTTAGTAGCACTATAATTCAGCTAATTTTCATGCATTTAATAGTCAATGTATGTATTGCAGTTTTTTTATAAGAATAGGGCATGAAATTTAATCTTTTGTGCTTTCACTGATGTATACCATTTTTTTTCTTCACTTGTATGCATTTTCATGCATATAATAGTCAATGTATGCATTGCAGTTTTTTTATAAGAATAGGGCATGAGATTTAATCTTTTGTGCTTTCACTGATGTATACCATTTTTTTTCTTCACTTGTATGCATTTTCATGCATATAATAGTCAATGTATGCATTGCAGTTTTTTTATAAGAATAGGGCATGAGATTTAATCTTTTGTGCTTTCACTGATGTATACCATTTTTTTTCTTCACTGTATGCATATTGATGTGGTAATTCAGGCGATAAAGAACTAGTGCACTCTTAATGAAATGCCCTTTATGTGAGCTGGGTAATCGCATCTCTGTTGTACCGTGCAGAGGGCAAAGTGGAGGTCACAAAGGAAAGCAAATTTCTCTGCACCCTGGGGCCTGGCAAAGTGTTTGGTGAGCTGGCCATCCTCTACAACTGCACCAGGACAGCCACAGTAAAAGGTGCGAAATGTTGTACTTTCCTACTCGGTGCATATGGCAGTGTTAGCGAGCTGCTTGATCGGCTACTGAAAGAGTGTAAGGGAACTGTAGGTGAAAATTGGGAAGGCATAGAAAAAGGGTTTATAGAAAATGCAATAGAAATGACTCAGTTAACCATGTATATGTCTTGAACACCGATGGAAAAACTTTTGACACACTGGAAACATCTCTTGGACGGCTATGCTTGACTAGGTAGCAGTGCAAGGATGTACTGCCGATCATCTAAATCCTATCCGCATCATGTTGCTGGTATAATGTGTGAACATTTTGTAAAAAATAAGCATTATGAGCATAGCACATGATCATTGTAAGGATACCATACCACATAATTGTACCCAGCATTTTTTAGAGTATATAGTAACATAAGATAACAAGCAATATATACATCTCTGCACTCTCTCGATCTAAGCAGATAACCTTTACTCATGCACATGTACCGTTATGGACAGCCAAGTATTAAAAATAAACCAGAGAGCAGCAGAGCTTCTTTTATGTGCATAGCTAGCACATATGCTTGCCAACGTCAACCAAGTGCCGGTGGTATATATCCTTGTGATGCAGTATTTGAGATGCAATAATGGTCCAAAGATGTGACCTCTTACTCTGTGTAGTGTTTCAACGCTAGAGGTTCGACTTTTCGGTTTAAACCGAAAAACGCCAATAAAGATACGCTGAAATCAATTTCTCAAATTCGGTTTTAACCAAAAAGGCCAGTATTCTTGTCACACGCTAGCAGCTAACTGGCTATCGAGTAGGAATTACACTCAGTCAAAGTAGAGAAATAACAAAGTGTGAAAGCCAGGGGCGTGGTGAGGCATTGCATCACTTGGTTAAGTTGTGCGTTTCGAGGTATCACTTCATTACCTAATCACCTTTGCAGACTAGAATGCTTCACCCCATAGCCAAACACTGTCTGCTGCTGTAGCGCTGTTTACTGTCATCATCTGCTTAGACAGTTACTTGGTTAAGCACGTTTCTCCATCACATGTAAGGATGCTTGAAACCATGCATAACTGTCATGAAAAGGTGTCATGTTCTGGCCAGCGCGACAGTTTAGCGGCAGTTCCATCGCTGTTGTCAGCATGCAGTGCAGACCAGTTGACTTCTGACGCTCTTGATCAACAGTCCAGTGTTAACATGACAACCTTCCTTTTAGAAATCAACTTCCACTTGCATTTTTATTGAATGGTTCTATCACTTATTTTCTGATACTTTTTTTATTGATGTCATCATTTCCTTCTACAATTAATTACCGGCAAAGCAGTTATAGCAGTGTTTTAGGACCATTAGTGCATCAATCACTGGTAAATTGGTTGCTCAGGCTGGCCAAAAGCCAAGATAAATTCCAAGTGACCTTTGACCATGCAGAAATACCTTATGTCACCACAAAAAAAAAAAAAAACATGGTTCTCTATCTTTTAAGGCTCATTAGGAAAATTATGCAGAAATAATGTCACCTACATATCTGAGAAAGATCTCTACTAGCCTGGCAGATAAGTTGGAAGCCATTGAAATAAATGCTGTATGTCACAGTTTATAAAGTATGTCATATGCACAGAATTATTGGATGT
This sequence comes from Amblyomma americanum, assembly GCF_052857255.1. Lineage (NCBI taxonomy): Eukaryota > Metazoa > Arthropoda > Arachnida > Ixodida > Ixodidae > Amblyomma > Amblyomma americanum. Next base: position 268,706,825 of record NC_135497.1, read on the forward strand.
GTAGGGATGTCCTCCTGGTTATATTAATGTTCATTAGATTCCCGCCGTGTTCAACTTACAAAGGGCCCTTGTCACAGGTTTTAAACTGACATTGTTATGAGCCTTTTGACAATTGGTTCTTTGAGATGTGACCATTTGATATTTGTGGTTCACTGGTGAGCCACATCAAAGCAGTGGAGTTATGCAATAGATTTGCACTGTTGCCTAATAACACGATAAAAATAGACGCAGAACTTCTACAAGGAGCCATTACCAAAAATTAGCAGGCAGTGACCATGAAGAAAAGATGTATAACAGGCCAACACCTTTACAGTTTGAACTGGAATGTTCTACATTGATGTTGAGCTTAGATGACCATTTAAGAATTAACTTTTTTTAAAGTTTAGGTGTGGTTATAGCGAATATTTCATAGCATGAGTAATAAATTATGGGGAACAAATTATTGCAGCACGTAGAATGTAAATTATTGTTACGAGGTCTTTCGAGCGGTATGAGCTAAATTATATTGTTTAGCTTGACCTTTATTAATGGCCTATAATAAAGGTACTGTGTTCATTAAAATAATGTGTCTATGGCTGTCTCACTTGCAGCAATCAGTGATTGCAAGCTGTGGGCCATTGAAAGGCAGTGCTTCCAGACTATCATGATGAGAACAGGCCTGGTCAGGCAGTCTGAATACACTGAATTTCTTAAGAGGTGAGTGCAGTAATGATATTGTGCTGAAATGCAATTTTTTTTGTACTACTTCACTTTGTTAGGATAGCCTTCTGTCTATTACAGCATTGCACGTTTTAGCTTGCAGGTCAGGTTGAGGTTTGCAGCTTACTTGGAATTGTCTGTTGGAATATTTTTTATTCCATTTCTTTCAGTTATTTCCATATGTCCACTCATGACTCAAACTTTTTATTAGAAGGAATTGAGCGACACATCTGCAAGTGCGCTTCAAATATAGAGTGGCAGGCTCACTTACAAAGAGTACCGAAAGAAAGTTCACATGTGGGTGGTGTTCTTGTGTGTTTCTTTGCCGGAAAGTTTATGCAGAAATAATGTTTAGTCTTAACTTCTTGGACATTATGGCTATGAATAAATACGTTGTCTGAAGGTCAGGAGAAGTCTTGAATATGGGAAGCGGAGGGAGAGAAAGGATGGAAAGCGGGGCATCAGACAGTGGGTCTGTGTCTAATGGTTGAACCTGCTCAGCATTGTCGGGGGTCAATTGGGGTACTTGTTTGCGGGCATGGTAGGTGTCGGTGGGTAGCATCTGCGCAGTCTTATCGAGGCCGGCTGCCTGGGCAAAGGCCCAGAAGCCGATCAAGGTGTCTTCTGTGCAGATAGACAGGGCAGATAGTTTGCATTGCAGTGTACTTGAGAGGGTTTCTGTACAGGAGTTGAAGGGTAGTGCACCTCTTTAACAGTTGGGACTGTGTGGCATCTTGTTATGGTTATGGACAGTGCTTATCTTGCCTTTGTCCCGCCTTTGTTGCGCTATTCACCCACCATGAATGGTTATATATGCCTGTGACATACATTAAGATTTATTGTGCCTGCTTTTTGCTGCTTATTTCATATAGACTGTAATAATGTTCATCAAATTGCCTTCTAGTGTGCCTACATTCAGGAAGCTTCCAGAGGAAACCCTTGTCAAAATCTCTGACGTCCTTGAAGAGGTGTGTGATACCCTTGTATTACTGCAAGCATATTTTTTGCTGAGACAGTCTTTTTTATCGTGTTTTTTGTTATCATTTGCAGAAAACAATCTTTAAGTCATGCTTTAGAAATTGCAGTTGTACGAATTGAGGTGACTGCAACTTGGAAGTGAAGACAATCTTTGCTTTGTTTGGGGGAACGTAAAGTCAGGCATGCATCACTCAGATTATCACTGCAATCACCTAACTAGAAGTGTGCTCTGTCTCTGAGATGGAATGAGCTCATGAAACTTATACATGCTCCTGCTGGCTGTATATTAGCAATTTCGTAAACTAGACAAGAACATGCCCTTTCAAGTCAAACATGGAAACTGCTGGCTTTTATTGTCATGGTGTACTCACGGCATTTTAATTGGGCTTAGCTTAACATTAGACAAACATAGGTGCTTCACTGCCTGTGCGAGTGCGACACTCGATATTCAGCTGGTAGCGGGGAGAAGTTTGGACTGGTCTTGTCCGTAATATCAGCATGCATGCCCAACAGAGGGTTTTGGTTGAACACTTATTGTGAACTTGGGAATAAATAGGCTGAAAGGGATACTTTTGGGTAGCTCACAGCAAATCAAACATGCTGCCTGCACAGGTGATGCAAAGACTGTGCTTCTAGTTTTTGTTTTTAATAATTGTGGTATGTTAAGCTTGTGTGAACTGTCCTTCCTTGAAATGCCTTTGCTTGGTTACTGATCATTATCTTACCACCTAAGCACAAGAAGCTTTACAGATTGAAAGTAAAATGTTACTTTGGTAGAGAATGAAGTGCTGTTACAAGCAAGTTAAGTGATCGATGTTTTTTTGCCATTTGAACACATTTGAGGGCTTCATTGATCCAAAAGGAGTCAAGAGTCTTCTTGCTTCTTTTTTTTTTCTTTCAGTTCTAGTGCAGGGACTTTCATTTTGCTAAGAGTTTGTCATTTTTCTCAAATCCTTTGCAGACTACTTATGCACAGGGTGACTACATCATCAGGCAAGGAGCTAGGGGAGACACATTCTTTATTATCAGCAAAGGAACAGTAAGTGTACTTTTTTGCATTCTTTTGTTTTCATTGTGCTGACTGTAGCTACAAATATAGTAAACTTTCTGAGGCAAATATAACGAGACCTTGTAAACCTGTTCAGCCTATCAGAAGTTCAGTGCGAAAGAAGCTCCCTAGATATTAAAATATGCATAAATACACTCTCCCTCTGCAGCACCTGTAGAGGTGCAAGATGCAGTCGACTGGCTTGGCCAGTTTAAAAACCACGTATGAGTAGGGCTCTTCATTTTCAGGTGAAACCCAATTGTACCAGATTCTTGCACCCCGAACATATTTCTTAAAAATTGGGTTAAATCCGAATAATCCCCAAAAATCAGCCTTCGAGACATGTTGGTTTTCCAGTTCACAAAGCTGAAGACAGCGTAAAAAATTTTTTTACAGATACCTAGTGCTTATTCCAAACGGATGTCTTCGGTCAAGTGGGGATCTTAAACCTCTTTTAACGTTCGTTTTCATGAGGCGTATGGATCTGAGAATAAATTCCTAAGGGTGATTTAGAAGTGAGAAGCCAAAACATGGCTGCCACCCAGGCGTTTTATCAGAGTTACTATTAAGCACTACCCACGCTAATGAAGCCTTGATCCAAGGGCCTTGCACGTTTAAGGGTGTTGCTATCGATGTTAAATGTTTTCACACTGTACAAATAAAGACAGAGTGGTCTTGCTCATGCACAGTAGTACTCCATAGGAGATTGGTAACGTATGAGAATAAATATTTGTAATAGATTAGGAAAAGAAATCTTAATGGTAGACAGCCACGGCAGGTTAAGATGCTTGGCTGCTGATCCGAATGATGCGGGTTTCACCCGTCCATGGCAGTTGCATTTCGATGGAGACAAAATGCTAGAGGGCTGTGTATTGTGCGATGTCAGCACACTTTAAAGAACCCCAGGTGGTGAAAATTATCCAGAGCCCTCCACTATGGCATTCCTCTTAGCCTGATTTGCTTTGGGTCGTTAAACTCCATAAAATCATAAAACTTAATTGGTCAATAATTTTCCAGTGGAACCCATGATTTCCATGTTGTTTATGAAAGAATGAGAAAAAATAGTGCATCTTTTGTCTAACAGAAAAACAAACTGTTGTTGTGAACTGTCTTGTGCTACAAAAAATGCGCGGAAAAAACCCAAAATACGCGAATTTTTTTCTGAATAACCCCATTTGTACCCGAATTTGCGCTTAAAAAATAAGCCCGATTTTTACCCCCTGAATTCCAGAAAAGTAAAAACCCTAAAACGAAGGGCCCTATGTATCAGTGAGCAAGTGAAGGTGCCGTTGCTCTAGAACAGAGGGTTCTAGCTCATTTCACCATGCTGGCCACACACGCTAGTAGTCGGAGGGGGTAGTAGAGAAAGAAGGAGCCAAAGGAAAAGGAAGTAAAAAAAATAAGCAGAACTACACAAAAGTACATTGAAGCACAAAGAAAAAAAAGGGGGGGCATAAGTGAGAAGCGTCAAGGAGGAAGGCCATTTGTGAATGAAAGCTATGTCTTTTTCTTTTGTTTATCATCTGCTATATTCAAAGTATGTAGGCCCCTATAAAAAAATCCAACTATTGATGTAAACAGGGACAACCAAATATCAATCATTTACGGCTACAAATTATCACTGGACTAAAAAAGAGGGAAATGAATGAGGCCTATCCAGAACTATGGCTGAAATCCTTGGGACCAGCGGGCCATGTGTTTCAGACCCCTACTCTGGGGACAGCTGTGAAGGTGTAATAGTGCACGTGATCACATATCACACACGCAGGAAGAAAGCATCTGTGAAGCCAAGGCAGTTTCTTTTGATTTCCTGAGACTGTGCCATGTGGTAGCTATAGGGGGAAACTAAACTCTTGCAGTGACGTGTTGTTGCAGGTTAACCAGTTTTGCTTCCTTGGGTTACAGGATCTGTAATGCGCTACTACTATGAGCGCAGTTTAAGTTTAATGCATATAAAACTTAGAACAAGGTGAGCAGCTTTATGAAGGTGTGCATACGAGTAGTGATCGACTGCCCTAAAGAAGCTTCTGCATAGTCTCTCAATACCGCTAATTGTGCTCATGAATAGGGATCAGTCAATCAATGACTTTTGTTAGGACATGATTGGTCTACGTTACTCACACGAATAGCTTTAAGACTGATTGCGAAGCCAGCTATCCTAGAGTTGAAGCATTGGTCGGAAATCTGATGCGAGTGCAAACACTTCAAGACTGGGGCGGTGCTGTCCCTTCTGCAGAAATTTTGGAGGGGGGGAAGTCCCCCCCCCACTCCCTGTTCTGAAGTTCCTGCATGGAGTCATCTGTCACACTCTCTCAGTCACACTTTTTTTTTTCTTTTAAAAAAGCATTTTTTTTCATAGTGTTCACCGAGATGGGGCCAATTATTCTGTGTAAAGGCGAATTTACTTAGACAACATTCTGGTAACGCATTTTAGCCTCACTAACGGTGATGGTGATTTTTAGGGGCAGGTGGTGTTAGGCTTGCATTAGTATTATTATCCACTGCACTTGCTGTATTTCGTTGTGCAAAAAAAAAGAGAAGAAAGAAAAGATTGCATCTTTAATCCTGCCCCAAAAAGCCAGTGTGCTCTGAAAGCTTCTCAACTAGCTGAGCTACCATGCACCTCTGTTAATAATCTTTCGTTGAACACAATTCAAACAGCATTGTCCAGTGAAACACCAACTTTTCAAGTTGCTCATTGAAGTGTTAGCCTGGTCATGAAATTGTATGATGCAACAGTTAAAGCAGCATAGACATGTTCATTAAATTTTTGTTGCGAGCGCTTTTTTGTAATGATGCAAAAGTCATTAGTAGGCATGAGTCAGTTTGTGGAATTTGCATGTGCCCAGTGAACGATGTATAATTGCATTTCTTCATCTGTGCAGTTGCGCTTTCAGCAGCTGAATGGAGGTTTTGATATCACAGGCGTGGTTTAGAATATGCAAGGCACGCAAAATACTCGGTATAATTTCTAGGGATTGAGATTTGTAGCTGAGGAGCTAAAGCAAATTAAAATAGAGAAGCAGCTGCTTCTCTAATTTAATTTGTTCTAATTTTTAAGCTAGCCTGTCTTAGAAGGCAGAATGAAAGCAAGCAAACAAGCAGTTATTATATTACCATTTCTGTCTGCTTCATGTGACCTCAACCTTACTTGTGCAGATGAGGAAAAGGAAATGAGGGGCTCGTTATGACAAACACATGAAGGAAGCAAACAGCTACTGAAACCAAGGACCATAGGGAAATGTTTTTTTTTTGTTTGTTACTTGTGGTGTCAAAGACCCATCATTTGGTTGCTGAAACTAAAACTGAAACTACATCGGAGAAGAAATTCAGTTTTAAATTATTTACCAGGCTGAGATGAGTTCCACATGATGCTGCATGTCTACTAATTTCTTATGTACACAGCATTCCAAGGAAGAAAACACACAATGAAAAGTCTGGTGTCTCCATCTCTTTGATGCACAGAGGTAATTAAGTGCATTGTTTTGCCAAAAAACCACACTGATTTGTAGCATTTGGTGTGTCAATCATGACAGCTCAACCATAGCACGGTCTTGCTAGTTATTTTGGTAATGTTATGCTAACAAACTTGTTGATTAATTTTCTTTTTTATTTTAATGTCAGTTCAGTGCTGCGTCTTAAGAACAGTTATGCCTTTTGTGTGACAATCTAAGACTACCACCATTTTTGCTAGCTAAAATAGAAGTGAAAAGCCACGCCTTGTGTTGTAATTACATATTATGCAGAGAAACTTGCATAGTATCAATGGTTGTACTTCTAGAAACAAACAAGAAAAAAAAGCTTAGTTAAAAACTCGTATAAGTTGACATACGGAAGCTCCGAGCCATAAACATTCAGCTAAGGTGACCGACGTGGCACATTACATGTCGAAGCAGTGGAGGCGCAGCGAGAATCTCGTCACCGGAGACGATGGACTAGCGCACCAAGCGCTAGTCCATCGTCCACCATAGTCCACCAAGCACCAAGATGATTTGTCCCTCGTGAATTTGTGATGGAAAACATAAAATGTAAAGGCTTTCATTTCATTTGTTTATAGTTTGGCAGACTCCCTCAACAACCGCAGAGGTGCCCTCACTGCTTTCCTCGGTATCGGTATATGACGCAGTTTGCGGCTACATTGAACAGACGTGCTACCGCTCAGTTTTTCGAAAGCTGCGTACGTAAGTTGATGGTTCGTTTAAATGCAGCCAAGAGCTGTTACTGATGTTCAGAAGGCATGTCTTCTTGCATGGTTGAGTGACTGAGAGAAATTTCGTTTTTATAACGAGGCCGCCTCTAAAGCACATGGTCGACAGAGTGACTATGCTGTGGAACTCTGTGTATATTTTCATGTCACTATCATCAGAGACCCTTTTGCCTGGCTCCCTTCAAAAAGAAGGGGGACATGAAACTTTCGTGTATGCAAACTGTTGTATCATTTAATTCAGTAACTGTATGATAAATGTGAACCGCAGACAATGCAAAACCAGTGGTGCTCATGCAACTGACAGATATTAAGTTTTTCTGTAAAGCTTTGCCATGCATAAGTTCAGCATTACAAAAAGCACTGTGCAGTACACATGCATGCAAAGAAAGCCCCAGCAGACTGTGCATCTAACACTTTCAGCAGTGTGTCCAGAGGTCATCATGAAAAACTATGAGCCACTTATGGTATTGCATAAAGTGCACAACAGTAACAGCTGTGGGTTCATTGCACACTTGTCACAAAAATTATTGTAAAATTCATCAAGTGTCTGAACATAAACGGTGCAAGGTGCACTCAAGGATCAATGGGTGTTAGGTGTGTATGCAGTGTTTAATTGCCAAGCAACCACAGCATGGTTCAAAACTAGAAATTGTTGAGGAGTGGTTTTTTGTCTCCTGTTTGGTGTAGGACTTTTGGCCATGCAGAGTGTGGCCATCTTGCCTGCCACACGTGCCAGCGAGTGGAACCTTCGTGAAAGAGACTGATAGAAGTACTAGTAAGAGGAGGGTTCCTCTCTTTAATGTGTGCACGTGTTCTTTCCTACCTTATCAAAGATCTGCAGTGTTGCATGTGTACAATTGGTGCCATAATTTTTGTAGACTTGCTTCAACAGCTTGTTGCTGTAAAACAGCGCTCCTGCACACACAGCATACTCATGGAATCATGCAGCATGCAAGAAAGAGAACGGTGAAGCAGGGGCAACTGTTAGTGTATTCAAATACTAAGGGACTAAACAAAAACCTCAGAATTTGGTATGAGGATGCCTTTTTCTGCTTAACCGTGCACCTCATGCTGTCCAGCAGGTTCATTGCATCTTAAGGAGTATTTGCATCTATAACTGCTATATCTTGCTCTGGTAATACCATTACTAGTAGCGGGGGCTGTCAAGTCCTCATGTTGTTTTATCACTTTTCTATATGGTATGTTGTGCTTGGCTGCGCTCTTCTCCTCAGCTGATATTTCAGATAATGGCATAGTTGCAAGCTGGTCAAGATCAACAACAGAAACACTCTAGCTAGGGCATGGATAATTGCATTCTACTGGCCTTGACCTACAAGCATTCATAATAATGATTGCAGTGTGTTTTTCTTGTTGGTCTCAAATGTGTTACAGCTTTGTTGTAGTGAGGCAGTGTTGGGAGAGTGCTGGCCACTGAGCTGGGCTGGCCTTGCAGCAGTGGACTCTATTTTGTTGGTCAGTGTATTCATTACTTTGTGTAGCTGCTTAGGGCAGCAGCCACATATTTATTCAGTTTACTTGACTGCATCCAAAGGGAGAGGCAGGAGCTCCTTGTGAAGAGAGAGGGTTGTCTTCAGGAGAGCATACAGGCTTCCCTCAATCATCGCCTTTTGTATACCCTCCCTCTTGGTTGTTTGGTATGTTTGTAAGTAATGAGAAAAACTGTGTTGAGAGGAGAGTGAGGGAGGTCCCATGTCTTGGCTGCTCCAGGTCAAGGTAACCAGGAAAGCGCCTGAGGAGGCAGGCAGCACGGCAGAGGAGATCTTCATCAGGACCTTGCACAGAGGAGACTTCTTTGGAGAAAAGGCACTGCAAGGGTGAGTACTCTCACCATACACCCCTCCTTCTTGCACTGCTCACTACCACCCTTTCTTGCTTTCTTTCCCTCTTTAACTTGTGTACATATGTGCTTTTTGGGTGTGGAATATTTGAAGTGCAGGTTGTGCCATTGCACATTTGCAGTTCCTGTGGTTGTAGCATGGTTTGTGGCTGTGTTTCAGTGTGTTGTGAACATCAAATTTTTTTTACATTGACTTTGGTTTCCCTGGTATGCAGCATGTGAACTGCACTTTTTGTTTTCGTTTGGGGATGGGGGGTATGTTTTCATTCTCAATCTGGTAAGTCAGTTTGGCCATTGCTTGTTTTGCAGGAACTGTTGATAGTGTGAATGTTTTTGCATGTGCATAGCAGCTACAGGTCTTTTAAATGGCAGCTTCAGCTGCAACACCACAGCTGTTTCCTTTTTTTCATTGTATTCCTTGATGTACTGTTACCTTACATATGTGTGTGGATGGCTTCCTTCACGCTTGGCTCCTTTACCTGAAAACAAAGTTTTAATCTAAGCTCCTCTACGTCCTAAACTTGTTTACAGCAGTTTTGATTGCGTTTAATGTAGCACTTGTGTTGCAATTTTCAACGTGAGTACATGCATAAGGTGTATGAGTACAGAGCTTTGAAAAATTGCTTATTATGCTAGTTAGGCATATATTTTGGTGGAATTCTTAACTTTGAACCATATTGATTAGTTTCACAGCAGAATTTTTTTATCAATGTGTTTGGCTTGTAAAACCTTGCTGAGAAAATTTTGCGCAGGAGAACTTCACACTTAATATTAAAAATTGCATTAGTCCCTGTTTTCTGTTTTCTTTCCTGTTTAACTTTTCGAGTGTGAGGCAGTGAACAGATGGCGTGGTTGTTTAACTAAAAGGGAAGGATTAGGGCCATTTAATCTTAATCCTACATAAATTATTCAGTGTACATGTAGGGCAAGACTAACTGTTTCATGACACTTGACAAGGACTGCATGTTATAGGAGCCATTGGTGCTGTCTTCTGTGTTTTTCTTTTTATGTACCTTTTCTTCTCGTGCATACATGATTTGACAGCTGCTATACCCTGCTGATACGTCATTTTGCTACATTCTATTCTACAGTGAAGAATGCCGTACAGCCAACATAATAGCCGATGACCCTGAGGGTGTGACATGTCTAGTCATCGACAGAGAGTAAGCAAACATGCTCTTTTTTTTTGTTCAATCTCAAGATGTCATTTTATAATGTATGCTATTGTTTCCGTATGTTTTCAGCTTATATTTGCACTTGATTCACATTATGTCCCATACACCATTACGAGAAATGTTTGCATATTCATTCTGTGTCTTTATGGGCTACCGTTTCTTCAGCAGTGTGCTAGATGTACCATGTGAATGCAGATGTGTTTTGAGCCATCAGAATGCCTATTATGCTCTTTCTTCAGCTGTAGGCTAATATTGTAAGAGTGTTTATGCTGTTTCTACTGTCATAATTTCAGCCAAAGTTGTTGTATAGGTGATGCTTGCATTAGTTGCCATCAACCTGCTAGTGTGCTTTCACACTGGGCCTGTTTTCTTGAACAACGCATATTGAACATTACTTTCTCTCATTTTTGCAGCTCTTTCAACCAGCTCATGAGCAACATTGATGAAATTAGAGGGAAGCAATATGATGAGGATGTTGGTGCAAGGCAAAGGTGGGTTTCTGTTGTACCACATTCAAAAGTCGGAGAACTAAGATCCATGACAAATATTCTAAGCAAGAGTGCTGCTTGCAGCACTCTTGCATTGTGTACAGTAATACTTCGTTAATTTGACCCCCTTAATTTGAAAATCTGGATAATTCTGACCACTTATGTAAATCTGTTGCTTGTCAAAGGCTTGCTAATTTGGGCACAGCTCAGCTCATACTGGTTAATTTGGACAGGTAGCCAACAGATAGACATGTTGAGGTGTGACGAGCATGCAAATAATCGTCCAAATAGTCTTCCTCAGGCCTGAATTTCATAGTGAAGTGTTTCCCCGCGCACCTCTGTCATGCATGCAGTGGCAAGCAAGACGATATGGTAGAAGGGCCCTGTTGCCGAAAAATAGCCCAGTCTCATAGTTTTGGTTTTACTTTTCTGAGCATCATGCCAGCCTGCAGCGAAAGCAGCTGTCAGTGAGCTTGAGCAAAAGATGGCTGTAATTCAATCAGGGCATTTATCAACAAAGGCAATTTTTCTTTCTTGTGTTGAGCAGTGGCATAGTCATGTGTGTATTTACAGCTTATGTAGTTGCAAATAGGCCTCTAACAGCTGCTGTTAACAGTTCTGCCTTGTACAAGAATGCCACTGCCAAAAAAGCATGAGAAGCTCCTCAAAAAAGCATTCACTCCCATCATGTCGACAGGTAGCACACATTTTGAAGCCTGTGTTATTGATTGCAGCTGCTACGTGTTTTTCTGAAATTTTTATTCTTGGCTGATGCAGAACTGGGTTTGAAGGAGGCAGTCCTGTTGCCTGTTCTATCATTGAAGTTGAAGATAAATGTAGTAGTGTGGTGTAGCTCAGTACAAAATGAGTTTGTTTGTATGCTGCTGTCATCTGTTATTTGTGAACTGTGTCTGTAATGCCTTTTGTTTGCTTAGTGGAATTAAAAGAACACCTAGCACAGGCTTTTTTTTATTACTTCGAAGTTCATTCCTGCTGTTATAAATCTGTTGTGAGTTCAGCACTTTGTATGCTCTTTTTCTGTGCCCTCACATGTATTTTTTGCTCTCATTTTTCTATTGTTCAACATATTAATTAGTTCAGTTTTATATTTCGTGGAAGTATGGAGGCTTAGAAAAATAAAGCTTCTCGGTTATTCAGGGTGTATGTACCTCCAAAAGCAGCTGGAATATATTACAATACTTGAAATGAGCAGAGATGTCAGTAAAATGCACTTACAAAATGTCGAAAAGGGTCTGAAAAAGTTTTGTAAACGATTTATCACACCTGAATACATAATTTTTATAGACAACTGAATCCTAGTTAAGCTGGTCAAAAAGATCTTTCCACAACTTGTGCGTAATAAAGTGGCCTGGCTTATTATTTTGAGAATGTCTTGGATGCCTTGGAGCTCAAGAAGTTAGTGGCGGGACTGTAAAAACTGAGCATTTTAAATATTCAAAAAAACATTCTACAATACATGTACTAAACCCAGACATGTGCTCATACAAACATGTATTACATTAGTCTGTTGTCTGCGACTTCATTTCTCATAATGAAAAGATGTGCCCTGAAGATCTGTGAAAAGAAAAGGTATCAAAACACCTTTCTTTAGGATGTTCCAAGAGAAGGCTGAATACAGGCGAATTGATGATGGCAGGACTATTCCGTAATAGAGGGAAGTGTACTGTTTGGTAGCAGATCACAGGGCTTTGTACCTTTCACTGTTTAAAACTGCTGACATTTAAATAATGTTTCTATGAAAATGTTTAACTTAATTATTTTGTGCTTAATGTTTGGTTTACTGCATTTTGCATTGTTGTTAAAAGCAGCTGAATTGTTCTAATTTACTGTTGAACTTGTTTTGATGCTTACTCTGGAAGGAACCGCAGTAAGTATTCCACTCAGGGTTAAAGTATTTTCCAGCCTTTTTAATTTTTTTGTGCTGCTCATTGTTGTTGTGTCTAATGATTTAATTCTAATTCTTTTCTTAACAGGATCAATGAAGAGTTTGCAAACTTGAAGCTGAGTGATCTTCGGGTGATAGCCACGCTAGGAGTTGGTGGCTTTGGTAGAGTTGAGCTGGTAAGTGTTGACTGTCGAATTGAACATCTTTACAGTCGAGCCCACATATAACGGCCCCAGTTAAGACGAACTTTCGCTTATAACGAACGAGACCTGTGCGACCGTCAGAATATACATTGTTTCAATGGCACAAAATCACAAGTATAACAAATGTCATTAAGCTCTGCTGATCGGTTACAGCGAACGGACGGCGCAAACCCGGCGCCGCGATGTGAGATAACCTGACTCCGACCCCTTTGTGCGCCTGACGCACGGCATGTATCCTTGAGCCTCATCCCAGGCAAACTGTCCGCCCCGTTTCATACCGCACTGAAGCAGTGTTGGCGGTAATGCTTTACAAGTAACGGTGCTACTGGTAACGCGTTACTTTTTCCGGTAACTTAGTAACGTACTCGTTACCATTTAGGAAGTGTAACGGGTAACGTCCTTACGCTAACATTTTTTGGTAACGTGAGGTGTCACGTTACTAGTTACTTTTTGTTCCAATTGTCACCCACTTCACCCCCTTTTTTAGAAAAAAAAAAAAGCGCAGAGCGCCTAAATTGATGTTGTAAATAAACAAAATGTACAGGTGCCCCCGATGACCCTTTTTGCGGCTCGCATGTATGCCAGAAAACAATTGCCCTTGACGACGCACCCAACTAAAAAAAAAAAAAGACAGAGTACCCATAAAGCACGAAACACGTGCATGAGCACGCATTCACACACTTGCCTTCACCTTCCTCCCCTTCCCAAACCACCCACACAGACAACTCTCTAAAGAGTAAAAACATGAGGAGCATTTTGGAGCATCACATTTTTCAGAATTACTACCTTAAATTTGTTAAGAGTTCAGCTATGTTTTCTTTGTGTAGTTAGAATTGATGATGAAATGTCAATTTGTGTTTAATGTCACATTCAGAGAGTGGCTTCACCATATGCCACAGAGTTAGAAGCCATCAGATGTAACTCTACAAGCAACTTTAGGCCACTATAACATTCCTAAGCTTCTGCACATTTATGCAAAGTATTCTCGTTAAATCAAGATTTCGCGTAAAATCGTTGTTTGTGCGAATTGAGAGCTTTAAAAAATTGTTATCGTATGTTCTTAAGGCGAAGACTAATTTAAATTAATGGCCATGAAGTAACGGCAAACTAATGTGTGGTACTTTTTTTCGGTAACGGTAACGCGTTACCTTTTTCTGTAGGTAATGTAGGGCGGTAACGCGTTCTATATATATATTTTTTTTTTCGTAACGAGTAATGCGTTTAGTTACTTTTTGTCGGCAATGCCTACAACACTGCTCTGAAATGAGCTACCCTTTCCGTGCCGACACGCCTTCCCCGCCCCTCCTCGTAACTCCGCTCCCCTCTCCTCACTCTCTTGCAAATCCGCGCATGGCCTCCGTGATCAACCGTGCCGCTGCCGGTGCCGATCGCGGAGGCCACGCTCCGTGAAGCAGGCTTTCCGTGGGAGCCAAGAGGTGGCTGCACTGACACTCACGGACGCCCCTCATTGGTCTTTCTGCTGGTGCTGTGCATCTGTATCTTTAGCTTTATTGGGTTGATTGCCGCCTGTGCACCTTGCATGTCTACCCCGTCGCGCGCTTTTGTCAATCTTGTTGTTTATCATGTTGCGGTGCGGGCATATCGTTGGCTTCGTTCAAATCTCTGGCCCTGGTTGTAATTCGGGATGGCGGACGGGAACACCGTGCTCATTTGCCATTGTAATCAGCGGTAGAGGTGATGAAAGCGGCCAGGGCGAAGGTGACGGCCACTGGCGTGCGGAACTGCTTCCGTAAGGCCGGCTTCGTCGACATGCTGTCTGATGCTGAGCCTGATGCTTCGGAAGATGACCAGCCCGGCAGCGATTTATGGCAGCGCGTCGTCGGCTCCGGCATGAGGGGTCATGACATCGGTTGTAATTATTTTATTTCTGTTGATGACGACACCGATACCACGCAACCGTGCCAAACGAGGGCATCGTTTCTGAAGTGCAGGACGAGAGTGGCGCTGAGGAATCGGGTGAGGATGAAACTTCGGAGCCAGCACCCATAAGTGCGCCTCTAGCAATGTGCTACATAGAGAGCCTCAGAGAACTTGTCTGTGCCAAGGTCCTCGGCGATAGCACGCTTCTGCTTTAAATAAACTGGAAACTTCCCTCATTGGATCTGCGCTGCAAAAACAGACGTCCATCACGGACTTTTTTGCAGAGAAAAAATTTTGTGCTTTGACAAGCAACTGTCTTTAAAACTGTGGTCCACTTACTACGAACTTCGGGATATAATGATTGGACGCCACGTGATGCTCATGTTCGTTATAAGCGGGCTCGACTGTATATGCAAAATTATAGCATAAAAAGTGGTTATGGCAAATGGGGCATCTGTTTGTGACTAATTTATATTTATTGAAGGAAGCATTGCATTAAGGATTTTTCACCAGAGAAAAGCATCTTCATAAATGTGGCCACATGGTTCATTGTCATGAACTTACTGGTCGTACAACTCTAACTTTTGCAACGCAAAGTTTCTTGAAGGAATGCTTCTTGCAAGTCAGTACTATCTCTGTGTATTCTACTGGTTTACTACTTACGTATTAGGTGTGGACTGGTGTAGTATAGAAGAAAATGTGGCAGTAGTTGCCTTCAGGGCAGTGCAGAACTATGGGTTTTTTGATGTAACTTCTTGAGAAGGGGGAAAGTTTAGATGCTAAAAGGCATAGATAATGTTTGTAAACACAAGAATAAGCATTTGATGCTTGTGTGGTTGTGATTAGTACTCACGATCAGTGGTGATTCTACTAGTCTCGGCACCACTGTGAATTTTCACTTCTAGGTGCAAAGCATGCAAGACCCAATGCGCTCATTTGCACTTAAAGTTATGAAAAAGGCACAGATTGTGGAGACAAGACAGCAACAGCATATCATGTCTGAGAAGATGATACTCGAGGAGGCCAACTGTGACTTCATCATCAAGTGAGCATCATTTGACAGAGCATCATTGGTAGCACTCAGGCAAATTCATATTCAGTATGTGTCCATGTTGCTTTACTGTGACATGGAATGCTACTACCCTTAAAATGCTTGAAAATTGCAAGCATCGGCTCTATAGGGTTCTTTTTAGGAATCCTATTGCCTGATATCTTTGTAAAAGGATACATACTCTACATTTTTGCTGCTGTCTTCTGCTGGATTCAGAATAGAATTTATTTATTTTTTATCACAAGAGGCAATTTATTGTAAGAAAAAGCTTGAAAGTTTGTTTGTAGGAAGGACCTATGTATATGCATGGCCATACCTTTTACCTCTGTCATTTCCTGCTTTTTTTCTCTTTTTATGGCTGAATACAAGGGGCTTCTAAAGTATTGACATCAGTATGGGTTATAGTTGCTGACCAATTTTTTGATCTTGAAATGGTAAGGAATGGTGTCGAAATAATCAAGCAGTCCGAAACGAACCTCTCGATAACTGTATGGTGTTATGGATGGTTTTCTGAAGATGTTTCATTATTCATTGTGTCCAAATTCTTGGAATCCAAAAAAGCAGTCTGCAACTACACATACATGCATTTCCAGAAAGTTGTAATTTGGAATGAGCTGATTAGTTTTTCGTTAATGTTTGTGCTTACAGTGGTTTGATGTAATAACCTAGCAGTTATATTAATGTTTGCGCTTACAGTGGTTTGATGCAATAACCTAGCAATTATAGTAATGCTTATGCTGTTTATCAAAAGATTTTGAAGTAACTCAAAAAGCAGTTTCAGAGCATTTTTTTTCTTGAAATTCCTAAGCTGTTAGTCAAATTAGTGCATTGTATAGCTTTCAGGCAAGTTCCCGGCTGTAGCAGGCACATTTGGATGCAGGCAAAATTAAAAGATGCCCGTGTGCTGTGTGATGTCAGTGAGGAGCCCTCCGCTACAGAGTCTGTCATAGATCATCTGTCGCTTTGGAATGTTCAACCCCTAGTACCACGTACCTTCCAAGCAAGAGTAGTTTTGCAATGTTTTGGTGTTATTTGCAATCACTGGAGCTGAAGCTCGTGGTTGAGATGTTTTTGATGCAGGAGTGATGGTCGCTGATGTGCTGCAGGTTGTACAAGACATTCAAGGATAGAAAGTACCTGTACATGCTGCTTGAGCCATGCCTGGGAGGAGAGCTTTGGACAATTCTCCGAGACCGGTCAGCCTTATTTGCATGTTCTGTGTGTTGGACTGTGCATGCTTTCATGGCAGGTTCAGGTTTTTGTTCTCTTAACCTTTGTATTATTTTCTATCCTGCAACAGTTCTGATGCTTTGCATATTTATCCTGCATACTATTTCATAACAGGAGCAGATGTCAATTGTAGCTGCATTTTATAGGAGTAGTGCATGGTGATGTGTGGCAGAGAAAAAGAAATGGCAATGAAAAATATAATTAGTTTGCAGGACAAAAAACTGGGCAAGGTACCATGAAATATTTTGCATTTAGACAAAGTAGATGGTCCAGTGCAAGATTGTACAAGTCACTGTAAATGATTCCGAGTCTGCATGGGTTGTCTGATGCTCATGAAGCACGAGTTGTTTTAAACGTATTGTGCCATGCACTACAAGCTTGAAGAGATAATTTAAGCAGAGCAGCACCACCAGATGTCCCGTAAAACAAATTTAACAGTGTAAACAGGTGGTATATACAGTCATGAAACAGGTGGGAAAGAATCAGTGTGGTAAATCTTTAGGAGATTAATGAAATGATTCATACCTAAACTTTGTTGTAATGGTCATACCTTTGCAACTTCAAGCTTGTAGAGTTACTTGGAAATCATTACATCATGCTTACTGAATAATTTTGATGAGGTTACCATATAGGTGTTGCATGTTGTAGAATTTGCCTGACAAAGATGAATTTCCATTCTACTAAGACTGTTAATAAGTTTCCTGCATTGTTGTGTGAGTGTCTTCATGACTTTTATGCTTTCAAGTGTGTAGCAGTTACATGCACACTCTAGGAAAGGAAAAGTTATATGCAAGGTACAAAAGGTGTATGCAGCTTGAACCAAGCTTAGTAAAACAAATAAAATAAAAGTCATTTGTCATACAGAGATGAGGGCAATAAAGTATTGTTAACAACTGTGTTACAGAACTAGTTAAGACAAGTGTTGCAAAATTTTAGATGTTTTTCTAAGAGCATGAAAGTCATCTCAAAAGTTGAATGGGGCTTTAAAAAACCAAATTTGATTAATGCCTCTTACATGGTATTTTTTTTAGGTCCCATAGGACTCTAGAAGAAAAAGTCAGAAAAGAAAGTGTGAAGAGAATGTTATCAAGTATGAAAAAAGTAGTAGAGTAGGTGAATGTGAAAAAAAGAGTTGGCTGGTGGTTTGCCATTGCTAAGCCTGAAATATTGTGCGAAACCACGGTTTTTGCAGCTGGACACCACTGCCACGTACCCCAAAGTGTGATTTAGGTGTCCACTGACCCAGGGAGCCAGTTATGTGCCTTTCCTTTCCTCAAAAATCAATGGAGTCTAAACCTTCGGCTGGTTTTTGAGAAAAGGAAAGGCACATAACTGCCTCAGTTTGTAGGTGGACGCTATCGCCTACTCAGAGTGCAATTGAGGTGTCCATTGACCCAGTGAGCCAGCTACACTTGCTACTCAGAAGCTATACACAGACACACACTGCTGAAACCCGGGGACTATGGCTAGATGTGCTTTCGCACTAAAGTGCCTCATGGAAGTGCATTTGTGGGGCTCAGTACTAGTGTTCTTAAGTACGTTCTGAACACATGAATCTTGCATGCCGGTCACAAAGGACCGGCAGGCGGCTGCATATTTTGTTGACCAGTGATCATACTCACCAACTTCAAAGAATGTTGTAGAGATTATTGTGTAGCAGTATGATCATCAGTATGATGCAGTCATGCACACTTTTTATCATAGGAACAATGCTGCTGACTCGGGCTGCCGACCTGACACCAAGAGTGAGAACTTAGCCGCAGTAAACATTGGGGATTTGTTCATTCAATATGTTCTTGGGTTAGCTGCAGTCTCGGCATACACACGTGTAGTTACGCAATACTTTTTTTTATTTTAAGGGGCTTTATTATGGCTTGGAAGAAAGCCACATGAAGTTACTCATTGCAAACAAGCCGCCGCGGTGGTTCGGTGGTTATGACGCTCGACTGCTGCCCCAAAAGACGCGGGTTCAATCCCGGCCGCTTCGGTCGAATTTCAATGGAGGCAAAATTTTAGAGGCCCTTGTACTGTGCGATGTCAGTGCACATTGAAGTACCCCTAGTGGCCGAAATTTCCAGAGCCCTTCACTACGGTGTCCCTCATAGCCTGAGTCGCTTCGGGACGTTAAACCCCAATAAACCAAACCAAAATTTTTCTAAGCATACTCTGCGAATTTTCGAATCACACGTGTTTTTAAATCGACTGTAAAAAATTTTCATTGGTCATGTTATTTGATGAGCTAGCACATTGCCATAAAATAAATGTTATTAGTTATGCATCATGACCACCAGCAATATACCGTTGGTCTCATCTGTGTATGATGCACCACACTTTTTAAGCTAGGTTGAAGTGACGAAAAACACGTTGCATAGATCACAAAGCCACAGATATGGCAACACTGTTATTGCAGTAGAAGATGCAAGTAAGAGACATCACTTTTGGGCTGAGCTGTAATGTTGGTTCTGTCTTGGCACCAGGCCATGATTGAGCATTTTATAGTGAAGTGTCATCTCGCATGAGCTGTGTTGAGCCTGTATTGATGAGTGAGATGTCATCAGTAGAATTTTGTGGCCTGTAATGCAGTCAGGATGACAAAATTTTGTGAACATTGATATGGAATACAACCAAACTGGTATAATTAGGTCAGGCCTTAAGGTTTCCTAACAACCAGAAGTTCCACACCCAAATGCTTTTTCACTTCAATCAAATTTTCGGCTTTTCAGTGGGAAAAGCAAGAGCTGAGGAAGCCACTTAGTATCATTCTAAAAGCATTGTTGAATATTCATGAAGTTGCTCACTACTCGTTACTCCCTGCATGAAAATAATTGTTAGGAAGCCGTGATGTATCATATTTGCTCACATAATGAGTGTCCTTTTTTTCCTAAAAAATCTGAAAATTTGGGGTTGCATTTACTACGTGGGGTAAAATATTCATAAAAATTTGGAAGCAGTAAAAACAGGACGAAAACCATAGGCTGGTGGAATAAATATTTCATCTGGTATGACTTATCGTCAAATTAATTAAAACACACTCCTCAACACGGTCAACAACGTTTATCTCAAACCTTCACGGATAACTCGCATAGTGACCCATAATTCTCTGTGAAGAGTGCACAGCTAGAGTTCACACTAGCACAACTCACAGCATTCAGCCGATCAAACTAAGAAACTCTTTGTGACCAGGCATGGTGTCTGTTGGTACTTGGATTTCTCACGGAACATTTTTATTGTCTTTTTGTCCCATAAGGTGAGGTATTAGTGCGAAAGACTATTCCAGTGGGTAAACCCCGAGCAAGATCTTGCGATGTTTGTGGGTTTGCGATGTTTGTAGGTTTGTGAAAAGTGAAATAAGTAAATAAAAAGAAATAAAATAAATATCCACGACTGGGATTCGAACTCGGGGCGGCGCGAACTGATCAGCTTTGGTGGCACTGCGCATGCGCCAAGGCGCACTTTGGCTCCACCACAGGACACATAGACCTACCTAGCTGAAACATGGTGCAACTGTGAATCAGAAGAAACATAGATGGCATGCACCATGTTACACACTGTAGCATTTCATATCATAAATGAATATTGAAATAAATTTAATGCATGGAAACTTGGGGAAAAGAGGTTTGCCATGGCTAGGTTATCTCTAAATGCCGTGTTCTGATCGCTCACAATATTTGCCAGTTTGCTGAAAAATGCTGTGAGCATTGACATGACCACCTATTTTCTCTAGTGGCAATTTTGATGACAACACCACAAGGTTCTACACAGCTTGTGTCGTGGAGGCCTTTGACTACCTGCATGCCAGGAACATCATTTACCGTGATCTCAAGCCAGAGAACATGCTGCTTGATATCAGTGGATACATCAAACTGGTATGTCAGCACTCTTCTACTTCAGTCTCTTTTGCACCACATCTGACCATTTTGTGTTGTCATTTGCTAAGAACTTTGGCTTGCATCTTTTCCAAAGTTCTTCGAACGATGCCTAATAAAAACACAATGCCTCGATATCTGAGACACCTCCTGTGTTGACTCCCATAGCACATTTACTATGGAAATGACATGGCTACGTTAGTTTGAGACATCCAGCTTTGGAGGTCCATGGGGCCTCTGCAATATTTTCTGCTACAGACCAATGCATGCTGAAAAAAAGGAATGCTTGCTCTCTCACTGGACTGCTTTCTGCTATAATTACATGCACTTACAGGTGGGCGTAAGGCACAGCTTGGAGAGTCTGTAACATTGCTGCTGCATGACCTGCATGGTTGGGCCCAGTAAACATATCTGCATACCTGTAGTGGCCCCTTCATCGCTGTTATGAAGTGTGTGTCCAATATGATGTGAACTGATGTGCTGTTTTTGTTAAATGACGTTAGTAATTTGACGCATACAACGCTCTTTATTCTTTATGCCTTTACAGATTCATAATTGGGTGAGATATCTTTGCTCATCCATTAAGTGCATAATGTCCAGTGTTGGTGGTAACGCGTTACAAGTAACGGCGTTACCGGTAACGCGTTACTTTTTTCGGTAACTTAGTAACGTACTCGTTACCATTTGGGACCTGTAGCGGGTAACATACTTACGTTAACATTTTTTGGTAACGTGAGGTGTTCCGTTCCTAGTTACTTTTTGTTCCAATTCTCCCCGCTCCGCCCCCTTTTTTAGGAAAAAAACGCGCAGAGCACTAATGTGATGTTGAAAATAACCAAAATGTACAGGTGCTCTCGACTACCTTTGTTGCGGCTCACATGCATGCCAGAAAATACCTTCCCTTGACGATGCACCTAACTAAAAAAAAAAGACAGAATAGCCATAAAGCACGAAACACGTGCACGAACACGCATTCACACACTTGCCTTCGCCTACATCCACTTCACACAACTCTCTAAATAGTGGAAGCATGCCGAGCATTTTGGAACATCACTTTTTTCAGAATTACTGTAGATTAGTTGAGAGTTCAGCGATGTTTTCTTTGTGAAGTTAGAATTGATGATGAAGTGCCATTTTGTGTTGAATGCCACATTCAGAAGATGGCTTCACCTTGTGCCACAGAGTTAGAATCCAACACTTGTAACTCTACAGGCAACTTTAGGCCACTATAACATTGCTAAGCTCCTGCACATTTGTGCAAAGTATTCTCATTAAATCAGTATATCACGTAAAATGGTTGTTTGGGCTGGAAGTTTTATGTGTAATATGAGCTTTATAAAATTGTTATCGTGAGTTCTTAAGGTGAAGACGCACTAATTAAAATTTATGGCCATGAAGTAATGGCAAAGTAACATGCGGTACTTTTTTTCGGTAATGGTAACGGTAACGCGTTAATTTTTTTGAAAGGTAACGTAGGGCGGTAACGCGTTTCTTTTTTCTTAGCGTAACGAGTAACGTATTTAGTTACTTTTTTTCGGTAACGCCTACAACACTGATAATGGCTCTTGGTTATGATGGGAGTGCGGATATATTTGTTACATCAGGTTTTAGAAAGTACGTGTTTAGTGAATATGTAGTGAGCATAGTGCTGTTGTGTGGCCACATCTGGCTTTATGGTGCTCATGTGGCTCTGTTTGTGCCTCATATGATTGTTTGATCTGAGTGCACGTCACACAGCGGCGCATGTGTCACATTCTTTTTTTGCTGCACCTGCGCAGGGGCATGTGTCATGCGCACGGCTCATGTAGGTGTGGCTGCATGTGCTCCAGGGCATGCGGTTTTGTTTTTGAACATGTGCAGGGCCAAAATTATTTGCACTGCATCACCGACAGAAATTGTGTTTTTGAAATGATGAAAACTGATATATATGTTCCTAATGGTGAGCTATTAATCTTTAAATGAATGAGCTGCCTAATTCAACTATTAGATCTCAGATTAGATTTCAGTTAGATTAGATTTTAGTTAGCCAGTATGCTAGTTCACGTCTTTGCTGTTTTTTGATGTTAAACACTAGTGACAATACTATACTGAAGAAAATGTTCCCTCAACTCAAAAAACCTATTTTTAATAATTACGAATAGTGTTAAGGGAAACATTGTGTATATGCAGTTAATTGCTGGTGCTGTATGGTTGCGCATACTTTCCTTGAAGATATTCTTGGGAAATTTACTATAATATTCTTTGAGGTTAAGCACAAGAGAACAGTCACCAATGCCCTGAGTAAGTTCCATAGAAGACCTATATGGACATGGAAGAGATGCCCCTGGGTCATAGGCTAAGTGTCCTAATGGTAGTCAAGGGTTCAACAGAATCCTGTCTGGCGAGGGGAAAGCATAGTGGTTGAATAAAACGCACACCTGCCAAAAAATGGTTTTAAAATATGACGTTTCGAGACCCCTACGGGTCCCTTGTTCACAATGAAGATGGACGGAATGGGCCGCTTCTTATATGCGCACTTGACAGCGCAGTGAATGGGCGTAGTTCTACGGGAGATTACCCTTCAACCTGTTAATAACGTTATCCGTAGTTTGTATATAAAAAGATCCTAAAAGCAGTCGTGACGATAAAGGTTTCATTGTATCTAAGATTGTGGCGTTTTCCCAGTCAATGGTGTGCTTCATTTCTTGAACATGCTCTGCCAGTGTGTTCGATGACGTGCGGAATTTGCTGACATCATTCTTGTGTTCTCTTAATCTTCTCTTAAAGTCGCCTGACTCGCCACTGTATGATGCATCGCAGTCTTTGCAGGGAATTTTGTACACAACTCCAGGGTAACGTGGGCGCTCCAGACGATCTTTAACGTGACAGAGCTGTTGTTTCAGCTTGCTGGACGGCACATGCACAATGCGCATGTCGTATTTTGCAAATAATTGCACCAGAGCCTCACTTGTCCCCTTGAGGTATGCTTGAGGTATGCTCCCGCGCTTCTGTTGTCCAATGAGTCGGGGCTCGGCAGGTTGCAGAGAGTGGCGTTGTTCGTTTTGCAGCAGTTATCGAGGATAACCATCTTTTTATATACAGGCTATGGATAACGTTATTAACAGGACAAAGGGTAATCTCCCGGATAACTATGCCCATTCACTGCGATGTCAAGTGCGCATATAAGAAGCGGCCCATTCCGCCCATCTTCATTGTGAACAGAGACTCGTAGGGGTCCCGAAACATCGTATCTTAAAACCGTTTTTTGGCGAGTGTACGTTTTATTCAACCACTATGTCCTAATGGTCATGCATGTCCAGTGAACCGTTTTTGTAGTTCCAAGAAATATCTGATTGCACAGCCCCAATATCCGCAGGATATGCATGGGGCATAACTATTTTTACTGGGTAGTAGATGCCTCTTGGGTGTTGTTCATAGACTTTCATTCTAGATTTGTGAGTTTTGTGAGCACTTGCATGCTGTAATGTAGATTTCGCCTGCTTTCCTTACAGGCATGCATTTTTTTTTCTTTGCCAAATATATATATGGTGATGTTATATCCGTTGCCTGCTTTCTTCAATACATAAATATGCATTATAAAATAGTGTTTCGGTGAGATTAGTCAGGAACCTTTGCTCGTAGCATTTTTCACAGCTTCTGCTACACTGCGACTTGGCTAAGAATATTTAATGCTGCAGATTGAACCTGACTGCTCGCATAACACAGCAAAGTGACTCTGCAAGCATTTTTTTCTGGATTCTGTGTGTGCAGGTGGACTTCGGTTTTGCCAAGAAGTTGGTAAACGGTCGTAAAACGTGGACCTTCTGTGGCACCCCTGAGTATGTAGCTCCTGAGGTCATCCTGAACCGAGGGCATGACATCTCTGCTGACTACTGGTCCTTGGGTGTGCTCATGTTTGAGCTTCTTACTGGCGCGTGAGTTCATTATACTTTGTCTGTGGGTGTTTACGTTTTGCATGTGCTATGGGAAGCGGCAGCTGTGGTCACTGCTATCAGAAGTCACAAAAAAAAAAGCCAATGCAGAAAAACAGCATTATCTGTTTTTCTGCCTGGCTGACCAAGAGAAACATCTCAAGGGAATTTGCACATTTTTGTAAAATGGTGGTACAGAGCTGTGGAATCGTCCAGAGATGTAGCAGACGAAATTTCGACCCCACTTGAAAAACAAAAAGGAAACAGGTTTCAGAAACATGAATGGAACCAGTTCATTTCCATTTGGTTACAGCTGTGTTATTGGAACTCATATATTTTTCTTAACAATGGCTGGGAGGCTCATTAGCCATTCCCGTGTTATTATCTCACAATGTGACAATGGTGCTGTTATTTGCAGTATAATTACCTAAAGTTCTAACACTTACACTCAGTTGTCGCGTCAAGAAAACTTGCCCCTTTATCACTCCACGTAAACAGCGTGAGACCAGGACAATACAAGAAAGGGCACACAGCAACACGAGTGATGTAAATTGTCCTGTTTTTGTGCTCTTTATGTGGTATGAACAACCAACCCACCCAACAAGTGCAATTCTTTTATCACTGTTGCATGTATACATGCAGGAGTAATCCAAAAAAACATTGTTGAGCAGTAACATGCATATTTTCTTTGTTTAAATGAAGATAGCAAGAAAGCATGTAACTGTGGCAGTTATTTTAGGCTTCTGTTATGCTTATGAACAAAATAAGCATGACAATACTACAGTGCTACTGCAGAAGATAGAGTGAAGGAGGACAAGGAGGCAATCTTGTCATTTAGGAGAGTGTTCATGAACTGTCTCATTTTGAGCTGGCTCATCAACAGTACTACCAGGAAAGGGATGAAGGGGTTAAAGGGGCACCACGATGTTTTCCTCATTGCCGATTAATCTGATTAAATGGATTCCTCATGTATTCCTGCAGTGACCAGTGCAAAAAATTTATTGAAATCGGAGCATGGCAATTAAAGTTATTCCACTTAGAAAATTCGAAATAAAAACATCAGAGGAAAATGCGTTGCACTCGCCCAGTCTCAGCCCATTTCACTCATCCAGGGCTGAAATTGGACGCTACCAATCAGAACCGAGCGTAGCACACATGCAGTGAAAGGTTGCCTGCAATTGTTCCTTTGCCAGGGCAGCCCACAGTCGCGCATTTTGATGGCGTCATCTCCCGCATACGCACCGTAGACAGGGCAGGGTTGACTAATCCTGCAAAGGAAGCTCCCTGATGTTTCTTTGTTGCTAAGATTGTAAGGCAACACCAATCTCCCCTCCCTCAACCTCGCCTCTTGTCTTCTGTCCGGCTTCTCTCCACGTTTTTGGGCAAGATGTTTCCACTCGCTTTTTGTTTTTTGGGTGGGGGCTGCCTTCTTGGTGTGGTTTTAACAACAGCTCTCACCTGCACAGAAGTTTGAAGCAAAATGGAATGCTGCTCTTGGGAATATTACCATGCTGAATTATTATGTTAGAGAGCCTTCCACTTCATCTGTATTGAACAATTCTCAATTATTCAGTTACAGTTAATGTTTAATGCAGAGATTTATCCTGGGGCTTGCCTGCCAGATTTTTGCAAATCCAATTCTCTATTCCTGCTTCATGGCAACAACTTTTGCGTTCATACTGCTGATCACAATCCAAGTACGAGCTCACCCAGACAACATTAACGGCCACCTGTGTCATTGTAAGCTTACACTGTATTCATGGCCACATATATGTCGGAGGATCAGGTTAAAATGCTACCCAGGCTTCGCCCTATAAAACTGCCTCGTGCCCCTCCTGAAAAAAATTTCTGGCTGCCTGCCTGGTTAGTATACAGGGGCTTCTGTGGCAGTCAGCAGGAATGTATTTCTGCAGCAGTTTCACTTAGCGTTTCGCATGTTCATCTGAAATTTTTAACTTTTTTTGCAAAAGTAAAGTCATCATCATCATCATATCATCAGCCTGACTGTGCCCACTGCAGGATAAAGGCCTCTCCCATGTCTCTCCAATTAACTTTGTCCTGTGCCAGTTGCGGCCACCCTATCCCCGCAAACTTCTTAATCTCATTGGCCCACCTAATTTTCTGTCGTCCCCTGCTACGCTTACTTCCTCTTGGAATCCACTCCGCTACCCTTAAGGACCAGCGGTTATCTTGCCTTCGCATTACATGCCCTGCCCAAGCCCATTTCTTTCTCTTGATTTCAACTAGGATGTCACTAACCCGCACTTGATCCCTAACCCATTCTCCCCTCTTCCTGTCTCTTAACGTTACACCTATCATTTTCCTTTCCATAGCTCGCTGAGTCGTTCTTAAGTTGAATCCTTTTCGATAGCCTCCATGTTTCTGCCCCATAAATGAGTACCGGTAAGGCACAGCTGTTATAATTAGTATAGTACTTCTGTCTTCAGGGACATTGGTAAACTGCCATTCATGATCTCAGAGAACCTGCCACATGCACTCCACCCCATTCATTTTTCTAGTTATTTCACTCTCGTGATCCGAATCTGCAGTCACTACCTGCCCTAAGTAGACTTATTCCCTTGCCACTTCCAGCACCTCGCTAGCAATTGTAAACTGCTGTTCCCTTCCGAGAGTGTTGAACATTACTTTGGTTTTCTGCGTATTAATTTTTAAACCCACCGTACTGCTTTGCCTGTCTGACTCATTGATCACGCTTTGTAGTTCATCTCCTTAGTGACTTAGTAAGGCAATGTCATCAGCGAATTGCAGATTACTAAGATACTCTCTATTAACTCTTATCCCCAACAGTTCCCAATCCAGGCCTCTGAATGCACCTGTAAATGGGTAGTGAATAGCATTGGCAAGATCATGTCTCCCTGCCTGATACCCTTTCTTATTGGAATTTTATTGCTGACTTTATGGCAGACTATGGTAGCTGTGCAGCCATTATAGATATCTTCTAGTATTTTTACGTAACGCTCTTCTACACCCTGATTCTGCAATGCCTGCATGACTGCTGAGGTTTTGACTGAGTCAAATGCTTTCTCATAATCTGTGAAAGCTATATATAGGGGTTGGTTATATTCTGCACATTTCTCTATCACCTGATTGATAGTGTGAATATGGTCCATTGTCGAGCATCCTTTATGGTAGCCTGCCTGATCATTTGATTGATTAAAGTCTAAGGTTGCCCTGACTCTATTAGCGATTACCTTATTAAATACTTTGTAGGCAACGGATAGTAAGCTGATCGGCCTCTAATTTTTCAAGTCCTTGGCGTCTCCCTTGTTATGAATTAAGATAATGTTAGCGTTAACGTCCTGATTACATTGGCTACTGTATAGATTTGTGTAGAACTCTTCAGCTACTTTAACTGTCTTATCCATATTGCTAGTGACATTGCCCTCTTTGTCTCTTAACACATGCATCTGGTTTCTGCCAATGCCTGGTTTCCTCTTCACTGCTTTTAGGCTACCTCCGTTCTTTAGAGCATGCTAGATTCTCTAGCCATATTAAACATCCTTATGCCGGCTACCTTGCACTTGTTTATTAACTTTGATAGCTCTGCCAGTTCTATTCTGCCTGTGGGGTTCGACGCTTTCGTGCTTTGACGTTTCTTAATCAGGTCTTTGGTCTCCTGAGATAGCTTGCCGGTATCCTATCAAACCATCCTACCGCCTACTTCTACTGCACACTCCATAATAATAGCTGTGAAATTATCATTCATTGGTTGAACATTAGATCATAGTCTTGAGTTAGTCTGTTCTGCAGCTATATCCTGAATTCCTCTAGTTTCCCTCTTACCGCTAATTCGTTAATGGGCTTCCACATCCCTAGTTTCTTCCATTTTCTCTTCAAGTCTAGGCTAATTCGAGACCTTACCATCGTGTGGTCGCTCCAGCACACTTTTCCGAGAAACTCAACGCCTTGCATGATGCCAGTGTGTGCGCATAGTATGGAATCTGTTTTATTTTTAGTCTCACCATTGGAGCTCTTCCACATCCACTTTCTGTTCTCTCAAAGTAAAGTACTCAATACTTATTTGCGACATATTTTGTTTTTGTACATTTCTACTTTTTTAGGTAGCAATTCTCTACACAACTGTCCAGTCAAATGAGTCATTCTGTTTGTTAACTGCTTATGAGGGAATTTTTTTTTTTAGATATTTAAAAAGGTGACACTTGTTGTTTTGGCAGGAAACAACACTAAAACAGGAACCATTGCAGTACAGAAGCTTGAACACCAGCAGAGTAGCAGTGAAATGCATGTGACGCTCCTTCGCAATGTCTGGAACATTTGTTCCACAGTACCTCCTAGCATTTGCTCCATAGTACCATTGCATTTTTGTTTGTTTGGTTGGCTATTTATTTATTTGTCCCATTACCCACAGTGCCATAGATGGCATTACTGTGAGGGGGAGGATATCACAATGAAAGGGGACAAAAGAAAAAGTACAGGTGATTTATCATGTGAACAAATAACCTCTGATAACGCAAAAAACACACAAACAACAAAGAACCTTAAGAATAGAGAGCAATAATTGTATCATAAACACATGTCACAGGGCTTAGCGATTACAGGAAAATATGCCTTGAGTTCTAGAAAAATGCATTTTTGCATAATAACATTCCACAGCGTACAAACACTGATGCAGCAGTGAGGAAAGTTTATCATTTCCAGTAATGGTGGCCACATCTCGGTGTAACTTGATTCCAATTTGAAATTGTCCGGGGAAAAAATGACATGTTAAATCGTGCACTTTCATACCTTAGTCTTTTTGTCATGGTCTCATCGTAAAGAAACATAATTGGGAGAAAGTAAGTATGTACTTATCAGGTTGTATACCTGTTTGAGAGTGAAAAATATTATGAGGAAATTTCAGTTTTAGCATCTTCCTGTGTTTCTCTAATGAAATCCAGCCAGGGCTCTTCTTAGTGCGTGTTACTCTGAACTGTCTGAATTGTGCATTTTCTGAGAGCACATTGAAGCACTAAATTTTGCATTTGTTGTTTTCGCTCAATATAAGTTTTGGGCCAGGGATCCCACATGCTACAGGCGTAATCAAGTATGGACCTAATATATGTTGTCTACAATAGCTGTTTAATTCCCGAAGGAAACTGCATAACACTACAGCATAGGAAACCTAATGTCCAGCATGCTTTGGCTGGGATTTTTTCAGAATGGCAGTGCCATGATAAGTTGGGGTAAAGGTCACATCAAGATATCTGCACTCACGCATGGGAATTAGCTCACTAGTGTTAATGAAGTACTTGTACTCGTGGGCAGGTCTCTTTTTTGTAAACAACATGTATGCTGTTTTTTGCAAGTTTATATGCATACACCAAGTGCTGCAGCACTCAACTACACTGTTCAACTCATTGTGAACAGGCACACATGGGAAGAGAGGTCAGCATGTATATCACTCATATAAATTATAAACAACAATGGACCTAGAACTAACCCTGTGTAACTCCTGATGTCACATAAACCTCATGCGATCTTTTCACATCTTATGATGCCACAAAGAAAAATTTGCCAGGTTATGTCTATCGTTATCATTTTATTATTATGAATAGTGGCCTTGAGAAAGAAAGTGGTAGGCTTTGATCTTCTTGGCAATTACTTTCAGTCTTAAATATTTCTGTCATATTTAAAACATGCTAGCAAATCCTGTGATGGCTGGCCAGCTTAATAAGATAGAGTGCCATTTACTAGTGCGCTTCGTTATCCAATGAGTAGACCTTTAATATATAACTGCTTCACTGTGCTTTTTCAGGAAAGAAAACAGTAAGAGCATACGTGTGTTTATGTGTCTGTGGTTGTCATGATAGGGGAAAAGTGCTATCTACACTGCAACTGTATAGCATAAACTGCTGATACCTGAATTATGAGGCAATGAGGGAGAAGGGGAAAGAAATAGGTTTAAAGTGGGTAAAGAGAGGGACAAGATTATATGTAGAGATATATGGAAGAATATGTAGAGATACAAGAAAGGGCAACTGGCCATTTTTCTTTTGTTGAGCAACACTTTCTGTTGGGCTAGTTGTTCTTCCATGATCTGTGATGAACCAGTGTGGAAAGACAACAGACTAGAATAGGAGGACGATGTGGACGGAGGCAATGAACCATAAACTTTTATTTCGGAAGAAACGGGGACAATAAACTCATACAGTTTCCTGTCACCTTTTACCGTTTTAGCTCTTTGCTGCGCTGTTTGTTGCCCTTTCACCTTCTTATATCTTCTGTTGTTTTTGGCTTTTAAGGTCATGTCTTTCATTTTACCACCTTGGGTTTGTCATGTTTCTTGTTGATCGTTCTTTTGCCTTGATGTGGCATAGAAAACAGCTTTGCAGATTTTGCTGGCTAGTGTCTCTCTCACTGTTATTGGCTCAACAAAGTTTTCCTATTTTTCACGCTGTATTTGTCTTTTCTGGTGTCTCCTGATACGTTTTTATATCAAAATGGTTCTTGCCTAGCTCGCTACGTCACGGGTCCTGACAGGAAACTGCATTAATATGTTGTCCCCGTTTCTTGTGATATAAAAGTTGATAGTTCAGTGCTTCCATCCACATCATCCTCCTTATACTCTAGTCCGTTGTGTTTTTGCCCTGGTTCTTCAAAGATTTCTCTGGTTGATCATCGCAGTGTAGCCACTTACAAGAAGCCAGAACCAAATTTGTTGTGTTTTCTTCCCTGAGGCTCTGAAATGTTAAGTCTAAACACTCTGCATCCACTTAACCATCAGGCTGCCCTTTTTCTTGGACATGGCCAAGTCACTAACAATCAAGAGTATGTTTAGGCCCATGCCACATGTTCTTGAGCCTGTGGTACCTCTGCACAGCAGATATCTGCAGACTGCTGGGGTCCTTCCAGAAGAGGGCATGTGACCATATGGCAGCTATTGCACTCGCAAATATTTGTTCTTGTGTCTGTGTATGACAGTTCAGGTCATTTTCCAACAGTTTGGAAACATAATAAGTTGTGAGTTTTCAAGCTTAAAGGTGCTGTGTGTGGTTAGAAAAACTGCAGTAAACAGTAATAACCAATATAAGTCAGCTTTTATTTTATTTTTATCCCTGTTTTAATAAGAAACCATCCAATTTTCGGCCTTTTTGTTGAGCTATAGTACCAGTGTGCCTCTTGTGCTTAAGGTCCCAGATATACTGAAAGTCGCAATATTTTTAAAGTTGTCTGAATTTGTGTGGAGAATTATGTATGCCTAAAATGGAACCTGGAGCAACCATTAGTAGTTTGTTTTGCTCATCTCTATTGACTAGATTACTGTATTTGAGCCCTTATGTTCTCTAAGAAGCTGCCTATATGTTTTTCTCTGTTAATATTCTTTGTTGTCATTGGTGGGCGCTATTGGTTCATGAATATATGAGGTGACCTGGATGAATATGTACCTTGCACTTATTTTTATTATGTAGGCCTCCATTTACGGACCCTGACTTCATGAAAACATACAATATCATCCTGAAAGGGATCGATGCTATTGACTTTCCGAGATGCATCACACGAAATGCTACAGCCCTCATCAAAAAGTTGTGCAGGTGAGTGCTAAGTATTGTCTTATTTCACTTTTTACTCTTATTATCCTTAAATTGCCCTAGCTTGTTTTTTACACAAGGATTCTTCACAATAGTCAAAAACAAATTGATCCTTCTTTTGCTCATTCGATCTTAAAGGGGCTATGGCATGGTCGTTCTTCTTATTGCAGTTTTGCACTTCAGTAACTAATACAAGAGCTTATGGTTCAATTTCCGAAATTTGGCTTCCTTGGACGCGCTGCATATTCCAAAAAATGCGATCGAAACTGAGACCGGAAGACTCCTCCCACCGGCAGCGACCGCCATATTGAACGCTCTCGTGACGTCACTAGGGCATGCAGGGAGCAACGTCGTCTGCTCTCGTTGCTGCAATATGCGCAGCGAGGTCTCATTGCCCCCTGTACTTTCGCGCGCGATTGAAGTAGCAGTCATCCCCCATATGTGAGTGATTGGTGCCACAAAAGCGATAATAACAGTAACGCAGTTTTGCTTCGGTATAGGTAGGGTCCGGTCGCACTATAGGCCAATGCGACAGCAATCGACGGTCGGTGGGCTGGTCGGTATGCAAATTTTATCGCTGACGCACTGGTCTGTCACGCTAGACTGATGACGGCGCCAGCACAATCAACGACCCCGTATCGTTGTAATGTTAAGAGTCAGCTTAGCAGGAACCAGAAAAGTGTGGTAGGGGCTAGCTTATTGGATCTCATGCTAGGCACGGCGACACACGCGATGTGCGTGCATCAGCGAAGATGTGCTTTCAGTCGGTGCCTGCGCATAGAACCGATCGGCGAGGCAAGAGACACGGGCAGGAAACGCCGCACGACGGTGCCGCTCGTCACTCGCCGCCGTCGCCTGGGCTTGTGCGGCCGAGCGAAAGCTTCACGCCCGGTGAGGCGACGGCCGGAAAAACTGCGCTTGTGTACCTTATCCATATTGAAAAAAGTGAAACGAGAGGCTACATATCATATCTTCACACTGTCTTACTAATCAGTGAGGAATTTTTGCCATATTTTTGAATTTCGGTCGGCGGTGAACCACTGGCCCCTTTCGTGACGAGGCCTAGCGAGCACGCAGAATTCGTGTGTGCGATTTCGGCGATTGCGGAGAGCGAATTCGCAAGTTTTAGCGCCTGCAAATAGCTGTCGAACATATTTCTGGCTACAGTGCCCTCAAAGCGACGACTGCCTACACCGCAGGACGCCAGTACAATAAGGGGGAAGTGCCGATATGTGACCCGGTCTGCATAGCATGTGCAGAAGGCAGCCGGCAGCAGCCGTCGGAGTCGACTGTGGACAACAAATCTGGTTTATTTCATTAATTCAAGTAATGTCCGAACGTATCTTTAGCTAAATCGATTTAAAATTAAATTTTGGTGACATAAGAGAAAGCAGATACAATTAGCGGGAAGTGCCGGTATCCCACGTGAAGCGTTTCCCAAGCAGGCGATATAGCATCGTCGGCGCTTATTGCAGTGTTATCGTGGTGTGTAAATGAGTAAAACTGCAATTTATTAGCAAGAGTGCGTAATATATTTAAGATAAGGAGAACCCACTTTGCATTTTATGCCACCTAAACGAGCAGTACTGTTTGTGCACAGCCATGTAAACAACCTCAGCGCGGGGCTGCAGTTGTAATTGTCGCACTCCTGGGGCACAATGCTCAGGCACAGCAAAATGCTAAATGCTGTACTATTATTTTGAAGCACTCATTTAGACGGCGGCGACTATTCATCGGTGCGGGCAGTGAAAGCATTCGAGTCGCGTAGGGTTTTGCAAGCGGCTTGGTTCGTGCAAAAGGGTTCTACGAGTCGAAGGAAATGTATGTTCCACTTACAAACGCGTACATGCAGCGGGGAAGTCATCGCACTCGGCACTTCTCTCTGCTCCTTTTGTGCCTCAAGGTTACTCTAGTGCCACCTTTTGATAATTTGAGTTTAATTATCGAGCCGATGAATAGCGGACAAGAACTTGGTAGCTAGCTACAAAGTGCCGCGGCTTTCACGGTGCACATCGTCGAAGGCATGCACGGCACGTGCTGCTCAAAAGAGACCACACTCGTAACATACAAACAGCATGCTTCTAAGCGTAAATAATAAAGCAGGGGTCTATTGATTTCTGTTTCCTCAACAATCGGAAAGTGGGTGCCACGAGCAAGTCCGCTTTCCCAAGGATCACTCAGCTCGCGTATTAAGTTGAAGGCTTCCCAAAAGAGAACATGGAAAATGCATCTTATTTTGCTAAGCTAAAAGAAATAACTTTTCGAGTGACCGCTGTCTATGGTGTGCATGCAAGCACCTCAACAACTCGCAGCAGACGGCGCGGGGCGTATATGCCCTCATGACGTCAGCGACCAGAGGTTGCCAGACCAGCAAGCAGTTCGCAGAAGAAACGAAAAAAATTCGTTTTAAAAATATTTACCGCAGAGAATCAACTGAAAATTCGGGGGATGGTAATTTAACCTGTTGGGAATTAAAGGCGATAAGCAGGGTATGCGTGAAAATAGGCTGTCATGGCCCCTTTAAGTTATGTCCTTTAGAGGCTCTACTTATGAACTACACAACTTATTTTTCTATCAATATATGCAGACTGAGCTTACTTCTTATTGTTTAGAAGCAAACTATGGTGGTATCAGGACTAGCTGAATTACTCTCTTATAAAATTCCACTTCCACTTGTATAACTGCACCTTGGCATGGTAAGATTGAAAAAGTAGCCATTTAACTGCTATATTGGTCTGCTTTGGAAGCCAGTTAAGCTCACAGGCCTTGGATTCCTCAGTTTCTGTGCACACTTTAACGTGCTACAGTTACCATGCTAGTGCAGTGCTTGTCCTCACATTATTTCTCTTGAATATTTTATAGTTGGGTGTTTATTGACTGTAACTAAGTGTGCAGTTATTATGAACAATCATGCATTGTTGCATATTCACTTAACTTTAAGAGCACTTAGATTGTGCATATTCAGCCTTAGACCAGCATTTTTCAAGAGCTTGAGGACATAAAAAGCATGGTTTAGTACTAAAATTGGCACAAAGACTAAGTATTGGGGAAAAAGACAGTCACATGCAGTTTCAGGAGAGGTGCAGAGCTTATATAAGCATTGGATATACCAACTCCTACAGTTGGAGTGACAATAACTCACATGTCTGTCATGGCCAATTCTTTGTTTCTGAATGACTGTATAGTTTCATGTTGGCTGCAAACTCGTGACGTAGTCTTGAATCTCAGTGACGTGTTGCATGCAGCATTGTCCTCAATCACCTGCGTAATTTTGCTGAAATGTTGGTCACTTACATTAGAACAAGTTTCTGATCATAAATTTATTCAAGATAGTGTCTCAGAAATTTTGTGATCTTTGCACATCTCTCTTTTAAGACAGGAAAAGTGCAATCAATTGGTCTCATTAATAAACTGAGAAAATTATATTTAGTTTGTATATATTGCTAGTATTTTTTATCGTGATGAATTTATAACTGTGCCCCTCATAACTCGCATGCCGCTTCTGGTCGTTAAACCCCATGCACCATACCGATTTCCAACTACAGTGGGTGCCCCACGTGACTTGAGCCAAAGTTTTAAGAGTATATTTGGGACTATTAGAAGATGCAACTAAAAGCATGTTGTTAGCCAGTCACTATAGAGTAACTCAAAGCATTTTTGTTTTCCATCTGATTATTTTTCAAGCTTTAAAAAGTGCAAAAATTTTAGTTGTAAAGCTGCGGGGCACCCTGTAAAAATTTGATGCTGAAATTCTGCTCTTGCTGGTGGCACCCTGTGTTAATAAATATTGTAACAAAAAAGGTCTGATTGGTGAACCAAGTGGTTTTGCTTTTATTCTTTTCCTCGGATTCACTGAACAGCTTGGTGGGATGCACATTATAGAAATGATCAACACCACTTGCATTTCAGGAAAGTGTAAATGGGGGATGAAATCAGACTTCATTTGTGATTTTCTCTGTAATGCAGTCACCTTTACACGCCAAAAAAAATCAGTGGTAGTATTGCTAAGAGATCGGAACGTTAAGAGATCGGAAGCGGGCAGAGTGGGTGAGGGAACAAACACGGGTTAATGACATCCTAGTCGAAATCAAGAGAAAGAAATGGGCTTGGGCAGGGCATGTAATGCGAAGGCAAGATAACCGCTGGTCTTTAAGGGTAACGGAGTGGGTTCCAAGAGAAAGTAAGCGTAGCAGGGGGCGGCAGAAGGTTAGATGGGCGGATGAGATTAAGAAGTTTGCAGGCAAAGGGTGGATGCAGCTGGCAAAGGATAGGGTTAATTGGAGAGACATGGGAGAGGCCTTTGCCCTGCAGTGGGTGTAGTAGGGCTGATGATGAATGAATGATGAATGAATGATCTCAGTCTAGCATAGCTTCTTGTTTTCATTGATGATTCCTTTTATTGTCCCTTAAAGGAATGAGTAACCATCACATTCTGTTCCTCATGTAACTACAGTTAGTTAGCCCTTTTAATGAGTTAAGGGCCAGCTTTGCAATGGCAGTTTTGCGGAAAGCATCATAGCAGAGGCTTTTATACTTTTTAGAAATTTAGGAGAATACTGTTCTTGTAATTCTTACTGCTGCAAAAATATCTAGCACTGACTCGGTGCTCGATACTTTTCTGCTATGAACATTCCAGACCAGACGGGTGGGTGCCTGTCAAACCCTGGGTCTGATGAGATATTTACTGAATCTCTAACATTTTTTTGCTCCATTTCCAATTTGGCACACAGAAAACACTGAAAGTACTGCCCAATACAATAACGGTAAAAGTGATGGTCTTGTGACAATAGAATCTTCAACACCTCACTACAATCCTAGATGTGCGTTTAGCTGCACAGACCTACAGTACCAGCTGCATCTATCCTAACTCGCAAGTGTATCTTCAAGGGAACAGGCGGGGCCTGTACTTTGTCTTGCAAAGCAGATCCTTGGCTGAAGCAGCAAGCAACAGCCCGGTGTATGTTGCGGCCTGATAAAAAGTGTAGGATAGATGATGTCAGTTCTTATGGTCATTATCACATTTTTGACAGTGCAGTACTGCAGCCTACAGACTTCTGGCACTGTCTCGCTGCTTCTCACCTGAATGGGACAGAGTAGGCCATGTGACGAGTATGCTGTAGTGGGATATGTGCTTGCAGGTGTGGTTTTGTGCCCTCCTTGCTGCACTGTGTCAGTTTGGCATCCCAGAAGGGCCAGAATTTATTGCACCACAGTGACGAGCACAGTAAAGTTTTTCCAGATTTAAGCAGCTGATCTGACTATTATATATATAGCCTTGGTGTGAACCTCTAATTCCAATTAATTGATGGCAGTAGTTAAGGTAACTATTAGAGCTTACTTTACCAGCTTACTACTTTACACAATTCACCTATTTTCTGGCATCTGCCATAGATAAATGCTGAAATTCTAAAGAGGCCACCTTTTCACCTCGAAATGCGTGTTTGTAACATTAGTGAAAGCCTTCGCTGGAGCGCCTAATGTGTGTTTAGCCACCGTGGCGGCTCAGTGTTTATGGTGCTCGGCTACTGACCCGAAAGACACGGGTTCAATCCCGGCCGCGGCTGTCAAATTTCAATGGAGTCGAAATTCTACAGGCCCATATACTGTGCGATGTCGGTGCACGTTAAAGAACTCCAGGTGGTTGAAATTACCAAAGCCCTTCACTACAGCGTCCCTCATAGCCTGAGTCGCTTTTGAACGTTAAACCCCTATAAACCAATCCCTAATGTGTGTGTTTGCGTGCATGTGTGTGCCTCCCAGCATATGGAAATCACAGTGCAGCTCTCTCATTCCTGCAAGAAACGTGGCCTTAAAAGCAGGATAAATGCTACTGTGAATCTGTTGCAGGGACAACCCAAACGAGAGGCTAGGTTATGGTAAAGGAGGAATCCGGGACATCATGAAACACAAGTAAGTTCCTACAGACTTGCGCATGGCCATTTGGCCAAAAAGCTATTTGTTAAAGTTGTGTGTTCAGGGCTGATTTTATGCATTTCTACCTTTTTATTTTGGTATGCAATTTGTAAAATAGTAAAGAATAGCCTATTAATATCATATATTTAAGATATAAATGCATGAACTCTTTCATTCGCTGCAGGAGAGAATAATAATTTAGCCAGCAGTAATCATCTGCTTGACTTCTGTGTGTTGAATCATGGCATGATGTTCACCTGCCTGTATGTTCCTCATTTGTCTGCTTTATCTGTGGCCTGTACAGATGGTTTGATGGATTCAACTGGGAAGGCCTTCACACTAGGACATTGAAACCACCTATAATTCCACAGGTAAGTGTGTGCTCACTTCATAGCTGAACATATTGCTGTCTTTCTTGGTTGCACCAACAAGTTTAAGTGTGAACTTCATGTTTCTGTTGCCTAATACAGGAATTAGTTTTTTATTGCATACATACGGAGCAAATTCACAAAGTTTGTGAGTTGGGAGCAGATGCTTCAAACTTCTCTGGCAACTTTGGGCTCAGGAAGGTTGAAGGATGCTCCTATCTGCCACGTGCTGCATTAAAGGGAGTGCTTTTGTTACTCATGTTATGAGTAAAATCACATGAGCATCTTCCTCAAATACTACTTTGTCAACTGATGCAGCACTATCTTGTCGCCTTACTCAAGTTGTACTACCGAAAGTATATCATACGAGTTCACATTACTTAAACAATGTGAACTTGTTATCTGTTTTTTTTTTTGCTGTTAAATACTTAGTGCCATGGCTGTCAAGCTACTTAAATGGGATTTTTAAAAAATGCGGCACTATTGCATTGTTGTGCGGAGAGGGAGAGAGACACTGTATAGCTGGCATCTATGACCTCTTTTCTGGTGAGGCAGGCTACAATTACACCTTCAAGTGCTCTGTTCTTCGCCACCTGCCTTATGTCGTGCCTATGGTGTCACCCCTGCTGCTGCTGCTGGCTGAAAAGCATTCCTCCCAGACCAGCATTTCTTCAAGCATATTCAGTGCTGCCCATGCATCTGCTGGGTTTGGCATGACATCTCAGGCCTACCCATTCTCTGTTATGTTGGGATCGTTCTCCTTGCAGTTGCTGAGCACTTTTTTCAAGTTCCTGACTTTGATTATAGTTTTATTGTGCTAGCAGCACAAATTTGCTTTTGACAGTTGCTTCTTCTAGTCTACGTAGCACACCGTGAGAGAAAGGTATGGGCTTAGAAATGTTGTTACAGACTTGACAATGAAGTGGGCAATGGTGTGGGCCAGAGCGCCTGCACTGGTCCTGCTAGCATTAAAATTGTGTCATTTCCATTTGTCATATTGTCATGTTATTCTTCAGCTTGCTTCTGCGTATATTGGTTGGAGGCACTGGGTGTTACGTGGGGAACAATGTTATTGCATTTGAATGACAGAAATGTGTTGCTGATGTATACATAAATAAATAGCCAGTACTATGCCTCTAGTCAGTGTATGTGCAATTTTTTATGTAATCTGAGGCTCAACTAACTTGAAAAACTGCTTAGTTAGACCATGCCTCTGGCTCAGCTAGTGGTAACCTGCCACACAACCCTGTGTTCATATGCGTGCTATTCTGCACTTGTGATGATTGATGGGCCTGCACAAGTGGGACATGTCAACTTTTAATGCTTTAACATTGGAAGGGTCTGTGCAATAAAAAGTGTTGACCTCCGTCACGGGTGACACGGTGCTACCCTTGTGGTGTGATCAAAACCTGCCTTCTGTGGCAGGTGGCAACCTGCCCATTGGATTTTGTGCAAACTGCCCACCGTGGCGGGTGGCAGTTGAATTGGTTGCAAAAGGTTGTTCGGAAAGAGCAACCTCTCACAAGTACCACCGGTGGTTGTGTTTCAAACAGCAGCCACCTGCTGGGGAAGTGGCACATTGTTTAACCGCTGCGCCACTCTTCCAGGAGTTTTGTGATGACAAGTAGAGAATGACCAATTCTGCATATATGGGCGTTAACCCATTAACACTATTGCATCATATCCTTAAAGCAGAGCTACAACAGAATCAGCAGCAAAAAAAAAAGAATGGAAACACATTCAAACGATCCATTGGGGATCGCCTAAGAGTTTTATTCTGATGTAGCTGAAAATGTGCAATCTCTAATGCATGTTCTCGCGGAGTCCAAACTAATAACAAGGCACCTTCCGTTGCCCACAGGTTCGGCATGTGACAGATACAAGCAACTTTGACCGATACCCACCAGACACAGATGGCCCACCACCAGATGACATGACTGGGTGGGATGCCAACTTCTGAAACTTAACATGGAATGGACTCAGTTTTTCACGTTGTGTTTTTTGCAAACGGACTCCTTGCCAATCGCCGGAACATCCAAGCGGGCCAGTTGTTGCAACCCCCAATGCTCCTTGCCCATTGTCCTTCTCCAGAAGCTGGTAAAAGATGTGACCTACCTTCGGACAGAAACACAAGAGTGGTGCATGCAGCTGCTGTATGATGGTGGTCTCCAGTGAAGATGAAACCTTGTTGAGAAGAGCGTCCTTTCCCTGCGGGCACCTCATGACGTGTCACAAGAAGGGCCTTGTCTCTAGTCTTTGATGATCGTGTCCAAAGACTGCATCTTCTCTTTGCATCTGAGGGCTGAAGCTGATGCGTTGTGCTGTAGTGCTGTGAAGCCCATTCCTCTGGCTTCATTTGCTACCTTGTAGTGATGAGTGTCAGCAAAGCATGACACCACTGTGCAATCATGATGAAATGATGTGGGAAGTCTTTTGGCTTGTTATGCTGATGGAAGGGGTGCGCTTGCCAGGAAGTGCCTATGGCCAGAAGCGAAAGCCATCAGTACAGGGCACTGACACTGTTAGAAGCAACTGAAGCAAATTGGCAGCAGAAGTGGAGGAGATAAGGCAATAATTGTCACTTAAGCTATACGTGAGCAGTACTGACTTTGCCATTCTCACCTAGCAGCTCATATTCATATTCCACAAATCTGTTAACTATGCACTGAGCACTTGCTACCACTCTGGTCAACCAATTTGACCTTTCAATGCAAAATATGGTACCATATAGTTTGCAAAAAAGTTGAATCCGTTTCAGAAAGTAGAAGGGCTTCTCTTTACTTGTTTTTAATGAAGTGGTGCCATGGCTTCAAGGCACAGCTTGGCTCAGTATATTGTTGGTGCAGCCTATTTCATTGTCATGCTTCACGCAGAGAAGCCTACACTTGCAATGAAGACATGTTGTCATTGCCAGTACCAAAAAAACTTCCATGAATATCATATGGGAAAGCCTATGTTTGAACAGTGTGCTTATTAGGCCATGTTACCTTGATTAAGCTATGAATGCAACTGACAATCTTGACTTAAAAATTTGTAATGGTGACTCCCTGCTTGCACCCTTTTCATGCTCATCAAAAGAAAGGTGGTGTATCAGAGTTGTTCAATTTTTTGGCAAAAGGTGACTGGACATAAAAGTGCCATCAAAAAAAGGGTATAATCAACTAATTGGCACAAGTCATAAGATTGAAACATCAAAATTATTTTTATAGCTCCTCACTTGCCGTTTAAGAGCTTGTATTACGTAAGTGTTGCTCACTTTGTGCCAAAAATTTCAATTTTTGTGGCCATACCATCTGCTTGCTTTTGGAAGGAACAACAGAGGCTTTTCTGTATCCAATAATGTGGTTGTTTTATAGTATGACTCTCCTTTGATATTTCAGCAGTGACAGAACTTGAATGCTGTTCTTTTGTTGACTAATTTGTTATTGTTCACATGTGTCATGTTGTGCAGATTCCATTTTTTTTTTTTTGGCATTGTGGGGTTTCTTCAGGTCTAGTGACCACCCTGCAATACTGAGAATGTGCCACAAAGTCAAGGCTCCCATGTGTGTAATAACTCTAGCTGTGCCTTTTCAAGCCTTCTTATACAAACATTCACATTGTTGCAATACTTACGGCTTGTGCATTGCACCAGGAAGCGATTTAGTTAAGCCCAGTGGTGCAAGACCAATATGGAGGCATTTTGGCAGCAGCTCCCTTTTGAGAACATCAAATGTAGACAGCATTGAAAGGCAGGAAGTTTCAGGCAAAGAGAAACTTATATGTTTGGTACCTGTCAATTTGCAGTTCTACTTGT
The DNA here is from genome assembly GCF_052857255.1 of Amblyomma americanum. Taxonomy (NCBI): domain Eukaryota; kingdom Metazoa; phylum Arthropoda; class Arachnida; order Ixodida; family Ixodidae; genus Amblyomma; species Amblyomma americanum. The sequence continues at coordinate 268,748,953 of NC_135497.1, forward strand.
ATATATGATTATTGACATGCTGCCTTTGTTTTGGTTTGATTCATGATTGACCTCAGGTGAAACCTGCTTGTTTGGCACATTGAAACTTAGATGTATTGAGCATAATGCAAATAAATAGGACACAGAATTCACCAGTAATTCTTCACTAGCATTTTAAAAGTTGCAGCAATCAGGCAGTACAATACAACAACCATAACACATTGCAATCATGTTGTTATTCTAGTTCTGGCTTTCTTGGTGCTATTTTCTTTTCCAAATTTTGTAAGTAATTCATGTGCAAGGTCTTTGACAATGCCAAACTACATAATTTTGATATGTAGAACAATGGAAATTATTGTTTCATAACATGTAATTAGTAGCATTCCTTCAGGCAAGATTGGACTGCATATTTTAGTGGAGTTTGCTTCGTTGAAGAAAGTCGTGTGTTCACTATGCACCTGTCACTTAATGCTTTCCAATTAGATATGGACTTTATAGGCATGTGTGACCGACATCTAGACAGATTATGGTGGCAATAGAAGATGGTGTTGCCTAATATAATATGTTTTTAAAGAAGCTTGCTCAATTATATTGCAGGAAAAGAAAAGAAGACCTTGTTTGGTCTCTGCCACCAGTTTCTCAACAACTTTGTGCCAAAAAGAAAGACTTCGACGACTTGCCTTTCAGTATAACAGAAAAACTTTTTTTCAGCAATTATTGGGTGGGGAATGTGGTGTGCATTGCCTATGAAGTGCAAACTTTTGCCCACAGGACTTTTGGGGCTGTAGACTGTGTTTTCTCTGTTTCAGTTTCTTTTGTTCACTTTACAGTGAAAGCAATAATCACTGTGTAAGCAAGGTAGTTGATGTTTATATATAGAAAAAATACCGAGTTTTATCTCAGTTTCACCACAATGTTAAACTTTTCTGCAATGTTAAGCTTTATTGTTTTGTTGTTGTACAGACCATTTCTTTTTGTGCCTGTTATAACCTAGGACACCTTTTATAGGCTAAAAAAATGTTTTATCTTTGAGGTTTCTGATGCGCATAGTAGTAAAGCAGGTAGACAACTGCTTCATCCTTCCTTGAAAGTGGCAGTGATGACAGCGTTCTGTTTAAGACTATGCTGCAGGGTTGAGACTTCTTTTTTTTTCCCCGAGCTGGGTTGCTTGAAGTGACTGTCTTTCTAGCGATCCCCCCCTTTCTTGCTTTTTTTTAAATGATGACGTAACTGCAAGTTAGTCGTTGCAGGTTTCGTTATTGCGTGCAGGCGTAGGAAACTATACCTTCTGTTTGGAGACTGTAGAAAGAACGTACAACCATATTGCGGCAAGTTGGACTTTCAGGGAGGCTGAGAGCCACTCTTTACTGAGCGCATGCCAGGAAAACCGGTGTAATGTGGAACTGTTTTATGTGACACCAACTTAGGAGGAGAATAAAGGTTTCATATTTTGCTGTCAGGCTGTTCTGATTTTCTTTCTCTATTTGTTTAGGGTCAGTCAAAGTGAAGTGGGTGTGGTTGTTTCTTCAAAATTTTTTATGTTCCTGCTCACCATGGAGCTAGGGTACTATGGCTCAATCTAGCAGAAGCACAATCAAGGCATATATACTTCTGCCTTGGACCCTGTAAGTTGCACTGGAGATTGGGTATGCCTGCTCATGCATGTAAGCAAGTATTGTTAACAGGTTTATACCCAGAAGAAAAGCAAGAACAAATACTCTGTCCAAATTCATGTGCCCTCTCTGCCTTTTATTCAGAACATGAAGTTGAAGCATTTATTCAAGGCTCCATCCAAGAAGATGGCGAATTATAAGGATGCAAATACTATCTATGGTTGGTGTAACGGACAACAGAACTTGCGTGTGTTGCAGTGTGCGTGTATCACTGGCAAGTCCTGAATTGGGGTTTCTTGGAATCAAACACTGTACAGACAATGCATCACAATTTTCGTGAAGAAAAGCAGTTTACAATTTTCAAAGATTTTCAAAAAGAGCATGCTAGTCTTTTATTTCAGTCATCCTCACTGCTGTTGCTAGCAGGCTCCAGATGAACTGTCGGCACCTGGGGCCCTGCACTTGGGGCCCTGCAATGCCAAAGGGTATTCTTGCTACTGCCATTCAGGGAGTTGCTGATGCAGCAGGTTGTAAAACAATAAACATCAATTGAGGCCTTTGCAGAGGTCTACATCTACCTTAGACTGGCATTCCATCGATATATTCAGAGGTTTCCATTCATGCAGTGTGAGCCATCTGGGTGCATTTCAACAAAATTTCTGCTCTGTGCTGACATGAAACAAGCAGTGTTGCTGGGTACTGCATGGATAAAAGAGGAACGATTTTGCTTCTAGCGTGGTTAGTTAAATCAGGTCTACACCTTTGTAAACTGTTGGTTATGCATTATGTTTTGATTACAAAGTTGTGCATCAAGAAGCCGCAGATTGATTCTGCCTTTCTCGCACGGTGCACGGTGCCTCTCCCCTGGTCGAAAACGAACTGGCATTTTGTGTCGGCTGAATGCGTGGGCGATTAGAGAGCTACAACTCTCGTGTTTTACTTTCTGCTAAGCCCTCAACCGTGAGGAAGGTGATAAGGTGCTTTTTCAGCGCTGATAAAGAGCACGGGTTGCACTGAACGATTCTGTTTCATGGAAACCTGCGCAACCTGCTGAATTTCATTCGAGGACACAAAGCTCCCTGGGCGATTGCGTGCTTGAAGCTGCTCCTGTGCTGATTATCAATAAAAAAAACCATTTAGTCCAGTTGGAAAATTCTCATTTGAAACCAAATGGTAAAAAAACAGTTGTTTTCACCACCCATTGAGCTCAATCAATTGAGCCCAATTGGTGCTTCCAATTAGAAACAATGGGTCACCCAACCAGAATGGTTCACCAGTTGAACTCAAATTGCATACCTATAGCACCCAAATGGTTTAAACTGGCCAAAAAAAATGGTACCCCATTTGGAACCAATTTGCTTTTCTTCCAGGACTGCTGAGAGAGCTCTGCAAACATTTCCAAGTGAGACCAACTAGCATATGCATCACACACAAAGAGCACTATAGTCGGACACTATACTAACATAAATTCTATACAATCAAGCCTACTTATAACGAACCTGATGGTCATGCAGACTGCATTCGTTGCATCTGAAGTTCGTAGTAAGTGGACTTGCGCTCATCATCATCGGCCTGATTACGCCCACTGCAGGGCAAAGGCCTCTCCAATTAACCCTGTCGTATTACAGCCAAAACTTACAATCAGATAGAAGTGCCATTTATTCCTTTAAAAAGTCAGCTGTGCACATCTGTTTCTTCAAAGCAGGCCCTATCAAGCCGCTCGCTAAGCTCCAGCGTGTTCGTGTGTGTGCTCCTGGCCGAGACCCTTGCTGCGGACGAGCCGCGTTAGGGACGCTATAATACTGATAGTGGCTGAGGAGTTCACGGCACCTGGTGGTAGGTCGGCATCCTTGTCTTCAATACCCGACAAAGTTGTGAGGATGCAGCGATGAAGCTACTGCAGCACATGTGCGTGCAGGATGTACAGTGTGCGCCACTCTTGCGTAAAATGCTCGAGCAGCGCATTGAACTCCAAATAAAGAGACACCTCGAAGCATATTACTAGGTTCTTGCAGCAACCTTTCCGCAGAAGTAGTGCCACATAGACATGCGAACCATGTGGAACTAGCAGTTTACCTGAAAACCATTGGTTAGCGTCTAAATTCAGTTTTCATTGACTATTGCGGACTGCTTGAGAGCTCCACACAAGAGTGACGCAGACTGGCTGCCGTGTGCGCGCTGCCTGCACGTGGCATCAGTGCTGAAGGCGGAAATCAGACTGAGTAGGCGACGCACGCCATGTAACCAGATGGACCAGCACACATACCTCGTGGCAGGTAGTTAACTTTATAATATTGCTGCCATTGATTGATCACCAGCTGCAGTAAGTTTCGTTTTCAATGCTGGCCCCCTCTAGTTCTTATTACGCATCATTTTTCTGCTTTAAATGCGTTGCCCAGACTGCACGCACCGACTGATTTTGTATCCTGTCTGGCCACGCTTTGCCAGCGGTTAACTGCAATTTCAAAGCCGCTTTTGTAAAATTGTTTTTCAAAGGTGGAAACTTCCTTTGAGGGAGGTCACGGAAGCTGGGAGACGCTTTTCGGTCTGGGCGCTGGTGGGAAGCTCGTGTGTTTCGACTTCAGGAGCGAGTTTACGGCATTTCCGTTATAACTGAGTGGTGCGACCATGGTTGTTTGTTTTATCTGAGATGTAGTGCCATAGCCATACATATTTTGATGGTAACACCACCCTCATTCATAATAAGTGAGCGTTCGTTATAACCGCAGTCGTATATAAGTGGGCTCGACTGCATTTCCACAGAATATACTTTTGAAGCCACTTATATACCTCACTCGTGAGACTCTCTTGCTGGGGCCAATGATGCTTGCCCATTAAGCGAAGTTATACTTTTAATAACACCCGCGGTGATGGTTGAAATGATTAAACAATTCAAAAGGTTACGCTGCAGAAATCTCTTTTACAAGAACCTAACTCAGTGTTCGTTTTTTATAGACAGCTGTATACATGCAGATCTCAGTCACTGCAAGGCAGTCATTGGCTTCCACTTGGACTTTCAAATTTGGTTGCCCAATCGGAACCAGTTGGAAGCTCGATCCAATTGGGATATCAGCTTCCAATTGGTTTTTGGGTTTCAATTGGAAGCTTCAGGTAGTTCCAAATGGTTCCAATTGGGTGATCAAATTGGGAGTGCCGAAACCAAATGGAACTTCAAGAACCAGTGAGGTGATCAAATTGGAATGCCTAACTGGAACTAGGGAAACCAAATGGACTGACCAAATTGGCTGACCTTTGCGGTCCAGAAGAGCAAGGTTCCGGGCTAGTTGGTAATGCATTTAGGGGAGAAACAGCGCAATGAAACACGGACACACGAAGAACGGACGTGTGTGTCCGTTCTTCGTGTGTCCGTGTTTCATTGCGCTGTTTCTCACCTTTGCGGTCCAACTGGTTCCAATTGGAATGCCCACCCATATGAAAATTTCCAACTTGGAATCTGCTGATATATGCTGGTATTCGTTGGTTTCAATTGGTCTCAACAGGAACCTTGCTGATTTTGTACTGCATCAGATGATTTCAGCAACAGAGTTTGCTGGTTTTCTATTGGGCAAACTGCTCCCAGCAAGAATGTTGCTGGTTTTCTACATGACCAACCAGTTCCAGCACAAAACTTCTGTTCCTAGCTGTAGAGCTTGCTGGTTTTCTACTGAGCCAACTGCTCCCAGCAAGACCCTTGCTGGTTTTCTACAGGGCCAACTGGTTCCAGCTGAAACCTGCTGGTCCCAACTGTAGAGCTTGCTGGTTTTTAACTGGGATTTGCTGGTTCCAGCTGAGAACTTTTGCTGTTCAATTTGGAGAATGTTTGCCATTGTTTGGGTATATTAATGATGTTATTTAACTAAGGGAAATTTTCAGTGGGATTGTTCCTGCTATAAATTGTGTAAAGAGTGCCAAAATTTGATGAGAAAACTTTGCTCATGAGCCATTCGTTACTGAGTCCTGTAGTACTCTTAACGAAGGTCATATATAAGCATGAGCCCAAGGCATGCATTGGTTCAAATGTGAGTGTATAAGTTCTACATGTATGTTAATTGTTTATTGTAGCTTGTTGCTCGTGTCGCTGCTTGCCAAAAGGGGGGTTGAAGCTGCATGTGTGCTCTCGCTATAGGCAATCTGCGTGGTCCTGCAGGGTGACTGACATTTTAGCGTCAGGGCCAGGAAAACACTTGTGATCGCGAGCATTTTCCTTATTTTTGTTTCTGTGTGTATTTAGCATTATAGCCATTACATGAACACTTCGTTGTAATATTTCAGAAAGGTAGAAAACAAAATGCCATTGTATAAATTGTTTATACAATGGCTGTGATCTTTAATGCGGCATTCACTTGCCACGACCTAGCAGCCAGGGGAACATGAATGAATGAGTTGTCAGCTTTGCAGTATGAGTGACCTTGAGGTGACTCGCAATCAAGAAGCACAGCCGGGCTTTTGTTGATTGCACAGAATGCGTATTTTACGAGATTCACCAAAGTTGTGGAAAGCAGTGCGTCAGGAAAGTCAGGAGATATGTTTTAAAGAAAGATGCATGAAGATGAAGAAAGAAAGGAAGCATGAAAACAATGGAAAAGAAATGCAAGGGAAGGGAAAGCCAACATAATGGTTTTCTTTTGCCATGCACTCACTGTGCGTCTGACGTGTCCCTACGCACCAAAGTACTGTACATCGAACTTTGATGCACTGAGGCCATAAGAAAAAGCAAGGACTGTGTCGCATGAAATTGTCGAATGCGAACGAATCGCTAGATTCGGGCCGGACAGCGTGAGCTCGAGTTCCACTGGCCCCCTGTATAAAAGAGAGATGGCGTTTCTGCGCATGCGTCGATGATACTCTTGCCTCGGACAGCATATATATGCTGTCTATGAACTGCTCAAAGGGAACTACTCTTGGAAGTTCAGCGCTCGTGCTTCGTTCTTCCGTCCTTTTCTTTTTTTGATGCTGCAGTCACCTAGAAATGTACCAACGTGCCCATTTTGCCACCTTAATTTGAATAACAACCTTTAATGCATTCGAAAAATGTTAGTTTTTATTTTGCTTCAGATTTAAACAGTGACTGATATATTAGTGAAGCGGCACACTTCATTTAATATGAGGTAACTGTGCAGCTATAGTTCGTAACTGGGTACAAGGACAGGGTGTTCAAAACTAGGCTGTCAGAATTTTTAAAACAAATGGTGAGCAGCGCGCGAAAGACATTATGAACTTTGAGCTAGACTATAGGATACAAAGCATAATATGAAGAGGCTGGAGGGAAGCCTCAGTCCTCTAGCCAGCGTTTCGAGAAAGGGACTGTCTTCGTCTGGGTGTAAGGAGGATGCAGAGCAAGTTAAAAAGTTTCGTAGGGTATAGCTTTGAGCCCAGCACAGATCAGTCTATTTAAATCGGAAAAATGGTTGGCCGTACTTGCACAGCAGCAGTGCAAGGCAGTGGATCCCAAGGTTAGATCGAGCCCCAACCCGCTTAAGCAGCCTATGTGGAACGTTGTTCCACATGAAAATCTTCACAATATAGGTAGCAGAGATGGAACGCGCGCTTAAAACCGGCAGAGTAGACAGGGTACAGACGCCGTTGGCCCAAGCCCCACAGCAAGCGGCGCAGGCGAACGCTTCTCGCGTGGACGATAACACAGCTATGGAAGTGGAGAAAGTGGAGAATCGGGGGACGGTCAAAAGGCCACCTCCGGCAGATGAGGGAGCTCGTGCAAAGAGAGTAGCAGAAACTTCGGCGGCGGACACGCCGCAGCCAGTATTTACAGTCACTTGTCTTAAGAGAGACATGCTTACCCTTGCGGAGAGAGTAGGAAAACTGGAAGAAAGACAGGATAGGCTGGATCGCCGGGTCGACAGGATAGAAGCTAGACTAGGCAACATTGAGGAGCGTCTTGACGCCTTCACCAATCACATGCGGGGTTTCCAGACCCAGGTAATGGACATGTTTAAACAGCTAAATGCTATGCTAGAGGTTAGATTGCCTCCCGTAGTCGGCCAAGAACCGATGTTAGTGAACCTAGGGCTTCACCATGGCCCCTCGCCAGCAAATTGAGGTTTGGCAGTGGAACTGCAGGGGCTTCCGTCGCAAGCGGGGGAACCTGCAGTTGCACATACAAAATCTGGATAGTAAGCCGGACATTATAGCTTTGCAGGAGGCTAGCGGCTCGGTGAAATTACCAGGATTTAAGACATTTACACCACCAGAGATTGATCGAGGGGGCGTATTGAGCGTCTTCACGGCCGTGTTAGTCCATCGCAACACCACAGTGATTCAGCATACCATAGATAGCAGCAGGGAGGACTACGTCCTGCTGGAGATTTTGCCCAAAAGAAAGGACGATAAGAGTCTATTTGTTCTTAATGTATACTCTTCTCCAAAAGATAAGGGGGTGGGCCTGCCAGACCTTCTGATAAAGACGCAACGGCTAGCGGCTAGGTCTCAACTCATCGTGGTGGGAGATTTCAATGCGCCTCATCCGGAGTGGGGCTACATCCGAAGGGAAATAAGCTTTGGCAGGTTGCCCAGGACCTGCGATGGACGATCTTAAACAACCTGCTAGATCATACCTGGATAGGCAACAGCGTAAGCATAGACACCTCTCCAGACCTCACATTTGTGAATGGTATCAGGGATGCACAGTGGGTAAACACGGGACAGCCACTGGGAAGTGATCACTATATCCTTTCCACGATATTTAGTGCTGCTAAGCACAAAGACACGGTGAAAGGAACTCGAGTGACGGACTGGGACCGATTTCGGCAATACAGGAATGACATAGTGAACGGGGAAATCGAGGACTTAGGAGCCTGGATTGACACGCTCAAGCAGGCCGTGAAGAGTACCACAGAAGAGGTTCCGACGGAGGGGGAGGGCTTTACGGCTGACTCTAGATTGTTACACATGTGGGAAGCACATGCGAGTCTCCTTCGGAGGTGGAGGAAACAAAGGCATAATGGTGTCCTCCGTAGGAAAATGGCCAAGCTAGAACGACAAATCGAAGCCTACACATTGGAGTTGCAGTGTCAACAGTGGGGGCAGATTTGTGACCGGATGAATGGGCAATTCGGATGCAAAAAAACATGGCAGTTGTTGAGGCACCTTTTAGACCCGGCCGCAACCAAATCTGCGCAAAAGGGGCAAATGGCTAGGCTAGTGCATCGGTATCAAGGCACGATTGGGGAATTCATACATGAACTCCGAAGTCGTTACATAAACAGAGAGGCGGGCGGTTGCTTGCCGGATTACTCGGGAGAGGAAAACCTTGAATTGGATGCAGACATTACGGTGGCAGAAGTGGAGTTTGCAATGGGCCAGCTTCGTACCACGTCAGCAGCGGGTCCGGACGGGGTTACTAATAAAATGCTGCGGAACCTGGATTTCAAGTCAGTGGGGGCACTCACGAATTTGATGAATAAATATTGGGCGGCCGGGGAGATTCCGCCAGAGTGGAAACATGCTAGGATTACATTTATTCCTAAACCAGGGAAGAAGCTCTGCATTGAGAATCTGCGTCCCATCTCGCTAACGTCGTGCTTGGCCAAATTGATGGAGCATGTGGTCTTGAACAGGCTTCAGGGTTATGTAGAGGACAATGAGTTGATACCTGAAACAATGATTGGCTTCAGGGCTAATTTATCGACGCAGGACGTCATGTTACAGCTCAAAAAAGACGTGGTTGATCCTGGGTACGGCACGGGCACCAAGGCTATCTTGGGGCTCGACCTCACTAAGGCCTTTGACAATGTTACCCATGAGGCAATATTGAGGAACCTATCAGACATAGGACCGGGGGGTAGAGCCTTCCGGTACATCAGATCGTTTCTGGAGGGTAGGACTGCGATTGTAGTCGGAGAAATGAAATCAGATCCCTTCCCATTGGGGGGCAGGGGGACACCGCAAGGGTCGGTATTATCGCCCTTCCTATTTAATCTCGCCTTGATCAAGATACCACCCAGGCTGCAAGGGATATCGGGACTTAAACATACATTTTATGCGGATGACATTACTCTATGGGTAACAAGAGGCAGTGACGCACAGTTGGAAGAAACTCTACAACAGGCGGTGGATATTGTGGAGGAGCTAGCAGGGGAAGCAGGACTCTCGTGCTCTCAGCCCAAGTCCGAGCTTTTTGTTCTGAGGGATAAACCAAGAGGGATACATGCGAGGCACTATACGCCGCCACCACCTTTAGAGGTGAAAGTGGGGGGAGTACCGGTCGCTGAGGTCCAAACGATCAGGATCCTGGGTATGTATCTGCAGACTAACAGGAAGAATAGCGAGTCCTTGCAAAGGCTTAAAAATACGGTCAATGCTACCGTGCGGCTAATCAGGAGAATCGCCAATCGTAAGAGAGGTGTTAAGGAAAAAGACTTGTGTAAGCTAGTGCAGGCATTTGTGCTCAGTAGAATAGTGTATGCGACGCCTTATTTGAAGTTGGACGCGGCGGAAAAAGGAAAGGTGGAGGCTATGATTAGGCAGGCGTATAAAGCGGCCCTTGGGTTGCCTCAAAATGCGTCTACCGAAAGGCTGCTGGGATTAGGGGTGCACAACACCCTAGAAGAACTACGGGAGGCGCACTTGGTGATGCAGCTCGGTAGGCTTTCAAAAACAAAAGCAGGAAGGGACATATTGGAAAGGATCGGCATTGGAGTTGACGTTCCAGCCGGTGACACGAAAATTCAGATGAGGCGGGAAATGCACAAGGGCTTGTACATAAAACCTTTGCCCAAGAACATGCATCCAATACATCATGAGGACCGCAGGAAGGCAAGAGCCAAAGCTTTACATGCTAAGTACGGGAAGTACAACGGGGCAGTCTATGTAGATGTCGCCGAGTATAAGGACAAGGATGCATTTGCAATTACGGTGGTAGACGGGCGAGGACGCTTGATCGCCTCTGGATCAGTCAAAACCCGCTCCCCAGAAACTGCTGAGGAAGCGGCGATAGCACTAGCTATGACTAGTAGTAATGCTGACCTGATCTTCAGCGATTCAAAAACAGCCATCCGAAATTTGGCGAGGGGCAGAATATCTGTCACAGCGGCGCGGTTGCTGAATCGGGCCACGGAGCGAGGGATTACGGAGACGGAAATTGTCTGGGTACCTGCACACTCTGGGAACCCTGGGAACGAGACGGCTCACATGAATGCTCGAGGTTTCGTCAGCCGAGTAGGTGAGCTGGACGTCCCGGGAAGGTCCACGAGAGATGGGCTGGTATCCGTTCATGACATTACTAATCATTTCAGACTTGAGCGGAGGATTTACCCACCCGCGGACAAGCAATTGGTGAAGGCGCAGGAATGCGTCTGGCGACGATTGCAGACTAGATGTTTCTTCAACCCATACGTATTGAGCAAAATATACCCGGACATTCAGCCGGAGTGCAAATGGTGTCACGAACTGGCAACCTATGACCACATATTATGGAGCTGTAGCATAGCACCGCCACCGGCGGACATTATGCGTGATCCTTCCCTCTAGCAGTGGGAGGCCGTGTTGGCCAGCTCAGACCCGGTCGTCCAGACCAGGGCCGTGGAGTGGGCCACCCAGGTCGCCGTCAGCCATGGGTTGATGGCCATCTGACACGGAATCGTCCACACATGCTCTCTGACGAAAATAAAGTTTTTCCATCCATCCATAGGCCGTTAACTGTGTTGCTGTTGTGAACTACCGCAGCATTCGGTCACTGCGTGTAACTACCTGACGGAGAACAGACGGGACGTCAAGCCCGTGTGTTCGAGGAATGCACAGAGGCTCACCAAAGTTCGCTCACGAGTGCGCGCACTGCCCTGCGGCCACAATAGCGTCTTGATGGAGTCTGGTAGTATGCCCTGCGCCCTATAGGCCGCGAGCATATCGCGACGAGCATCGGCGAACGCGGCACAGTGAAGGAGCAGGTGTTCTAGTGTTTCCACTGCACCGCATCCGTCGCACACATCACTCGTCGCGATTCCGTGACGCACCCGTCGTTCCCCGGGCCACACGCAGCCAATGCGCGCGCGGAGGATCATTGCACGTTGTGACCGAGTAAGTGCGCGACAGCCGGTGACACTGTCGATGCGCTCACCTCCCGCGATGCGTGGGTCGGGGTGCTGCTTTCGGAGATGGTCGTGGATGGCCGCACGCACGTCCTCCAGCGCAAGGGGCAGATCGCTGGCAGGTAGTTGGTGTGCAGCGGTCGCGAGGTCGTCAGCTTCTTCGATGCCGGCGATGCCGCAGTGACCGGGCACCCACTGTGCACGCACAGCACAACCTCTCTGCGCGAGGCGCTCGAATGCGCGAGCGAATTTCTCGCACTAGTGGGGTACCGCGGCCGTTAGATTGCAGGCGGCTGAGGGCGGCGCGGGAGTCGCACAGCAGAGCACTTCTGGGCGGCGGAGGGCCGATGGTGAGCAGCAGGTCCAGCCCGAGCCGGATCCCCAACAACTCCGCCGGGGTGGAGGAGCCCAGGAAGGCTGCGTGTTGCTGGCTGTGCAGTCGCAGGGCGGGGATGGTGGCCGCCGCAGCAAGGGAGCAGCTGTCGCGGGCCACTGAGCTGTCGGTGTACACGAGGAGATGGTCCTGGAGCTCCTCGGTTATGACAGCTCTGGCCAGCTGCTGCACAGCACAGAGGGGTGTGCTCCGCTTTCCCGCAATGCCGACGATCTCTCGCTGTACCTCCGAGGCAGCAGGCCACGGCGCGCAGGAGCCGTAGGGGTATGGGCCTTGGGTCAATTGCTCATACTCGAGCAGCGCCGCGCCCATTCGTGAGCGCGGGTGCGAGCGCATACGCTGCAGCAGCGAGCCGCCGTCCGGTGCGCGGTGAAGCCGGTCGATGTGATTCAATGCCCTGCGCGCTGCTTGGAGCTCAAGTGGCCACGCTCCTGCCTCGGCCAACGTTGCGGTAAAGGCCGAAATCTTTTTCCAGGTACTCCCAACCCCCCTTCCCAACCCGGAAGAAAAAAAAAACACGACTAAATACTGTACGCCTGAACAGAATTCTGGGTACCATTTCGTCAACCAGTCTGAGAGAAGCTGCTTTGAACCAATCACCTGTTTTTCTTCAAAACTGAACTAATCAATGGTACGCCGGCACCTTCGATGTTTTTACCCGCGAGCACCGTGTTTCGTATTCTGCGAAGCCGTTTAAGTTGAACGTTGGGTCTCTGCAAAATAGTTAAAAGGAAAGATAATGGTGTGAGCAGTGCCTGGTCGTCTGCAAGACAGGCCGCCAAGCTAACTGATCCCATACGAGAAAAAAAACAAAGAGAATGATTACAAACTTACAACCAAAAATCGCACATTAAAACATAAGCTAACAGCATGCCATATTAAATGTCATATTAGGAAGTTTGAAACATAGACCCAGCAGCACAGCGCCAGCGCGTAATTCTATTCACAATTCTTCATTAAAAAAAGGAAAAGGAATCAGGTACCACATCACCACACATTCACTATAGTTTTGCATATTTTACCGCTATAAAATACCACTATGCTGTACGTTCGCCCCGTGCTGCGGTGTTTCGGCATAATATGTGAATTTCCGTGAAAGGAACAAGGAACAGGAGACCAAAGAGAGGTTATTTGGAAGGATATAGAAGTGAAATTATATTTGCGTCTGCTTGCATTACGGAACAAGAATATAGTAAGTATAGTGTGAGATTCGAAACGGGAAGACACCGATCAAACGCTTTGACGGTGTTATACAGGCTTTTCTTGCTTAGTTCTTTTTTCATTGAATCAGCTTGTGTCCTTGTTAGGAACCATCTGAATCACATTCTCTCGCCTGTGCCGACTGCACCAGTTTCTGTTAAGTCACCATGTAATGTGCAGCAGGATCCCTTTACTCGACTGCTAGGCAAGAGCCGTGACGTCAGCGCCGGCTACGAGCATGAACACGGAGCAGTCTTACTTTGGGCCATTGGCGCTACGACGAATTTATAGCGTGCCTGTTGGACTGCCCTTATTTCTTTGCGGCAGCAGAGAAACCTACCACGAGTCAACGTGACTTATGTGCTTTGCGCGCTCCCGGGAGTTTGAGCCGACTGGCAGGCAGCCGGGTGCTACGCCAGCGGGGCAAGGGGGAGGGAGAGTGGCGTGCTGTGACAGCAACACTCCTTCCGGGAAGACCAGAGGGGTGCGTCCTCCTGTAGGCTCGGGCTGAACGGACACCACCGCGCAGCACCAAAAGCTAAGAGCGGACTGTGGCATCCGGTTGTCCAAACAGGGGAAACCGAACACCAGGCGTCATCACTGCATGAACATTGCGGCGGTGCCCTGCAACTCAGCGGCGGAAGCGGCACTCGTCAGAGTAAGACGTGGCAAAATTTCGACCTCACCGAATGACGACCTCACTCAACCTCAAACTCACGCGTGAGGTTGGGGTCTGATTTGCTGACCTCACTCACAATTATTCAAGCCGTCTCCCACCTCACCTCAACCTCACCTCACGACGTGAGGTTGAGGTCATTTCGAGGTTGAGGTCGACCTCATGAGGTCGAAACCTCATGAGGTTGCCCACCTCTGCTCCTCAGCCATGCGGTTAACCAGCCCGGTGGCGCTCTCTCCACATGAGGTGAAAGATGAGTTAGAGCGAATTGCTCAAGGGCTTGCTTCACGTTTTCAGGAGCAGCGTAGAGTCCCTCTGTTCGCCCCCTACCCCTGCTCAGACTATGTTTTGGTTGACAAATCAGAGTTAACAACTGCAGTTTCTTTAATGCAATCCTCAGCTCCGGGTTGGGATGGTGATACGGTCGGTATGTTGAAAATATTAGCGCAAGACTTCACTCAGGACCTCCTCGACCTGGTCAATACATCATAGGAAACTGCATGTTTGCCGCACTCCTGGAAGGTTGCGAAAATAATATTTCTCTTAAAAGATTCAAAGAAAGGCTTCCATATTGATAACATTCGGCCGATAGCTCTAACATCTAATTTGGTAAAGCTCATAGAAAGAATTGTGTACAGCCGCCTATCCGCACATGTTTCAGTAGTGAACGCATTGAGCTCTGCCCAGATTGTCTTTCGCCGGGGATGCTCCTTTTGGTCTGCCCATGTCGATTTAGAGGGCAGAGTCCGCCTTAATTGCTATGTTCAAGAAAGAAGTGTCAGCATTAGTGACGCTTGACATTGCTAAAGCGTACGACAGTGTTGAATATTCGATCCTTCTCTCTAAATGGGCATTATTAAACCCGCCGTGCTACATTCATCCATGGATCCGTGAATTTTTAACAGGATGGCAGTTCTTTTGCTCTGACGGTTTCTTCACCTCAGACACATATGCCCAAACCAGAGGCGTGCCACAAGGTTCTGCACTTTCGCCACTTCTATTCAATTTGCTGATGTGCGACATTCCTGTGAACTCTGATGTTACAGTATATGTTTATGCAGACGACATAGCCTTCTTTGCTTCTGCAGCAGACATTCATGCCCTCTACCGTTCTCTCCAGGATTACCTCAATGCGCTTGAGGTTTGGCTGGATACAATAAATTTGGTATTAAATGCGAACAAAAGCAGCGTGCTGGTTTTTAAAATCAACATGCCTCTATATATATCGCTACACTATCGCTCGGACAGCATACTTCAGGTAGAATCGTTGAGGCATCTAGGCGTCATTTATGATGCCAATTTTTATTGGCGGCCCCACATCAAGACTAACGTTGAGAGAGGAGAGCGTGCACTAGGTAGGCTACTACGGATAAGTAATAGGAAATTTGGCATGCGCCGGGACACGCTTGTAATTCTCTACAAAGCCTATGTCAGACTCATTTTGGAATTTGGCTGCATACTTTTTTCTGGCTCCCCTAAATATAAAATTCATCCGTTGCTGCTGTTAGAAAGGCGCGCACTGCGCCTCTGCCTAGGTCTCCCTCAATCAGTTTCTACCGCAGTTCTGTACCTGGAGGCTCATATTCCCGACCTTAACTCCTGTTTTCACCTTTTAACTGTCAGGACTTTTTTGCGGGCATTTGAGTCGGCTCCTGGCGTGGCCACACCTATTTTCGTCTCGCACCCAGCACTTTTTCTCACTCCTCATTGGCCAAGGTTCCGCCTCCCTCAAGTTGTATTTACTCAGAACCTTTTATCCAACATTGGTGTGGATCTCAATTTTGTATGCAGAGTTGGTTGGGCAGCCTCCCCTGTGGATACTACTTTTGGTTATATTTTCCCACCTAATGCGAAGCATCTGCCTGCAAGGACATTAACTGGAATCCTCTTTGATCACCTTGTCCAGTACCCGCAACATACTGTAATTGCTACAGATGCGTCTGGGGCCTACCGGAAGGCAGGGGTTGGTATTTTTTCAGAGTCTCTCTCGTGGAGCTTTTTTGTTAGAGCCCCGGATTACACAACAATATTTCTAGCAGAGTTTATGGATCTGGGGCTGGCCGCTTTGAAAATTCCCACAACTGTTTCTCAGGTGGTGTTCCTCTCAGATTGTCTCTATGTTTTGCTTGCGCTGGAGTCCACACGAGACGCATTTTTGAGACGCTTACTGAAGTTTTTTTATTACTGGATGGGTGCAAGAGGTGCGCTTCGTTTGGATACCAGGCCACTGCGGCATTTTACAGAATGAAGCAGCAGACTTTTTTGCAAAATCAGCTCTAAATGCACCAGTTGCCTATAGTGTCCCTAATCTTGTTCTTTTCGGTATGACTTGATTTCAGCGTTCTCAGTTTATAACCGCCGCGTGCAATGGTCCCTTACTCTCTACTGTTGACTACCAACATCTCATGTACACATGGAAGACTCGTGCGTGTAAAACCCGGCAGTGTGAGGTAGCGATGACACTCATGCGGTGCAGGATTCCCCGTTTAAATCTTTACTTATGTAGATGCGGATTCAGTCCCACAAACCTTTGTGCGGCTTGTGGTGAAGTAGAGACATTGGAGCATTTCCTACTCTCTTGCCGGAGGTTTGCACATCAGAGGAGAGCACACCTAGAAATCCCCATTATGAAGTTGGGTCTCACTTTGCCGGTTCCCCTCCTCCTCTTTTTCGGCGCGAGCGCCAGGGGTTTTGCATTGCACCAAGTTTGCGAATACCTCCACAATTATATAACAGCTACGGGCAGATGCCCTTGCTAATTGTTTCCAAAATTTCCGCATTCAAAAGAGCGCTTGGGTATTTTCATATATTTAATTATTTAATTCTCAGGTAGCCTCTCCCGATATTTTGTTTCTTCCTTTTCTTTTAAATTACTCTGAAATTTCACCCAAGGCACAATAATTAGCTTGACACCAGTTTACCCTATTCTATGGGGTCTCCCCACTGAACCCTAGCCAATCCCTCGTCGTGGGTATGTGCCGTGTGACCAAGGCAACAACAAGTTACATACGCTTGTTATGGTTTAAATCGTTCCGCTTTAAGGGCCGATCGCGAACGGTTGCCATTCATACATCATATGCTATCCTACCAGTGATCGAAAAGGTCGCTATCAAGGGCGGCGCTTACCAGTAGCGGTACATCACGCTGCCATGGACGCTGATCGAACTGTCGAGGACACTGCGCCAAATGGCCAGCAGAGATTTCTGCTTTGTCCGCATTGTTTCTTAACATTCGCGATCACCTGTTCCCTGCTCAAGCTGCGGTGGTTGTTATCGACGGGCACACAACCCGACAAGGCTCAGAAGCGTGTCCCTCAAGCTCCATAAGCGATCCTAGCCAGCAGGAAGCAGAGAGCGTGGATCCCGTGGAATACTCGCACACTGCCTCCGCTGTTCCGGAGCCTGACTACGTGTCACGTCCTCCCGCGTCCGAAGCAACTGGTCGATCGGCGCGGACCAAGCCGGTGTCCTACACTGGAGTCGGTACTTAAGAGGGGGGGGGGGGGGACGATACGGTCGATACCAGTGAGTCCCAGAAGGAAGGGTAGTAAAGCGCGGAGAGGACGCTGTGTAATTAACCCCTACGATACTTGCTCAAAACGAGGTTCAACAAGCGTTTAATTTCAGTGACGGCGCCAAGGGGACGCACCTGCCGTGGTGGCTCAGTGGTTTAGGTGCTCGGCTACTGATCCGGAGTTCCCGGATTCGATCCCGACCGCGGCGGCTGCGTTTCGATGGAGGCGAAAAGCTAAGGCGCCCATGTGCTGTGCGATGTCAGTGCACGTTAAAGATCTCCAAGTGGTCGAAATTATTCCGGAGCCCTCCACTACGACACCTCTTTCTCTCTTTCTTCTTTCACTCCCTCCTTTAGCTCTTCCCTTACGGCGCGGTTCAGATGTCCGCCAATATGTGAGACAGATACTTCGCCATTTCCTTTCCCCCAATACCAATTTTCAACTCTTCAAGGGGACGCGACGGGCAATGGCAAAAACAGTCCCCCAGGCATAATGCCTGTACAAAAAATTAATTCTCCGAGCAATCTTACCAAACCCGAGTGCGGAGCAATGGGAAGGAATGCTTTCCGGCGACCGTCAGGACGTCCAACTTGGGCTGATCCGGCGAGCACAGCTGGCAGCGGCATCCAGCGGAGCCCTGGACCAGGGGCAGACGACCATTGCTAAGAAGACGGACGACACACCTGACTCCGCCAAATTGCTCACCTACTCTCTAGAGCTCAATAAACGTTTTCCTTCCTTCCTTCTCCGAACAACGTGTAGATTGGCCACACCAGCCGAAGCACTAATTAATGTCCGCTTACGAGAGCACCGAGCGTTCCTGTCACGTCTGACGGCGCAGTTGCACTGCAGGCAGCGCGGGTGCACTCCACTGTTTTAGTTAATAATAATAATAATTAATTGGTCTTCGAGGAAAGGAAATGGCGCAGTGTCTATCTCATATATTGGCGGACACCTGAACCGCGCCGTAAGGGAAGGGATAAAGGAGGGAGTGAAAGAAGAAAGGAAGAAGAAGGTGCCGTAGTGGAGGGCTCCGGAATAATTTCGACCACCTGGGGATCTTTAACATGCACTGACATCGCACAGCACACGGGCGCCTTGGCGTTTTGCCTCCATTAGGGCGCGGCCGCCGAGGTCGGGTTTGAACCCGGGTACACCGGATCAGTAGCCGAGCGCTCTAACCACTGAGCCACCGCGGCGGGCAAGTTAAAATTGAAAATTGATTTTTGAGGAAAAGAAATGGCGTGATTGTCTCGCATCTCGGTGGACACCCGAACCGCGCCGTAAGGAAAGGGAGGAAGGTGGGAGTAAAAGAGAGAAAGGGCTCTATTTTCCTTTCCTCAAAAATCAATTTTCAAGTCGAAAATTGAAAATTGATTTTTGAGGCATTACATTAGCCCCGTCGCGGTGGCTCAGTGGTTAGGGCGCTCGACTACTGATCCGGAGTTCCCGGGTTCGAACGCGACCGCGGCTGCTGCGTTTTTAAGGAGGAAAAACGCTAAGGCGCCCGTGTGCTGTGCGATGTCAGTGCACGTTAAAGATCCCCAGGTGGTCGAAATTATTCCGGAGCCCTCCACTACGGCACCTCCCTCTTTCTTCTTTCACTCCCTCCTTTATCCCTTCCCTTACGGCGCGGTTCAGGTGTCCAACGGTATATGAGACAGATACTGCGCCATTTCCTTTCCCCCAAAAAACCAATTATTATTATTATTATTATTATTATTATTACATGACATTACATGAGATATTACGTCTCCCCCTATCCTCTCTTCTTTCCCCTCACCTCTTTCATTTTATTTCTCCATTCTGCCTGCTATCCTTTATTTCCACTGCCCCAGCTCAGGTGCTTCAGTATCGATGGCAGATGCCGGGGTAGCAAAAGTCTTTTCCTTCCTTTTTACTATTATTTTAATAAAAAAAGACCACTACCACCACCACCACCACCGCGCCTTCCCAGTAAAAATTTTCTGGCGCCGTTCCCGTTTAAGGATTATTAAGGAAAATATTTTTTTTGCCCATTTGAGCACCATGGGATCTTAAAGGGGTTTCAATGCTGCTATCAAGGTACTAGTTATAATCACGTGATCGTGTGATCGGAGACGTAGGACGCGGGTGAGCACGCGCTGTATTTTGTCTGCAGAAAATATTCGGTCATAGTGCTTAGATTATATATACTGGCGCTATTATTTGCAGAATTAACGCTATTAAGTACGCCCTGTATTTAGCCTGCATTTTATTATTTGGCCATATTGCCTCGAATATACTGGCACTATAATTTGGCTACTACGATGCGTTGCCATAATGGCTGCCACTGCTGTTGCAAGAATGTGGAGTTCTTGCTTTACAGTCAGCATATTTACTCTATGCAGGAGGACTCTGGCGTGAGGAACCTTACGCCGGCAGCTGCCAGGATCGACACTGTTGAGCCTAATCCAGAGGCGGACATGGTTAACCAAGAGGAACTGAATCAGGAGCAAGTGCAAAACATGCTGGAACATCTAACGTTGCTGACTGCCGAGAACCCGCGTGGCTGGATGGTTGCGAGGGCTATTGCCTACATCGCGACAATTCCAAGCTGCACAGAATGTGTCGAAGAATTCAGTGCCCAGGAAACCGACAGCAAAGCTTTGCGTCTGCTTACTGAAAACTACCTGATAAATATCATGGGCATGACGTTTGAGATGGCTCTCAAGGTATGCGACGTGATCAGGTCCCTGATACCCGTCATGGGTCACGCGACAACATGAGCTGTATCAGGACTTGGCCGTCATCCAAATGGAGCAGGGCACCAGCATGCCTTCATGTCTGACCAACGGAGAATGGAGGGCTACAAAATCCTGGCGAATTGCACTAGCTATGTCAATGTTGCGTCTAGAGTGACTGTTCCCCTTGCAGTATGTCAACACTTGCTCGAGCGTTTTTTTTTTTCAAAATAAAGATCATGTTTTGCATTGTCAGCCTTGGTGTCTTTCTGGCACTGCTCGTTGATATTGGCCAGTATACCGCTATTCACTAACCCAGAGCAAATGGGACTAAGACACCATGTGCCATATCTGATAAACGAAGCAGCGTTGGCATGAACGCAGGCTTACTGACAATGGACGCTTGGTGCTAGGACGCTGGATGCGGGGAGATAAGTGCAGCATTGATGGAACATCGATGTCTGTACCCATTAAAGGCACTGGCGTATTAACGCGACAGCGTTAAGGAGCTCGTGTCGCAGAAAAGCCGGTGTCGTCGGCGTCTTTGGCCGTGAGCTAAAAATGGCACATCTCGGTGGACACCTGAACGCTCCGTAAAGGAAGGGATTTTCATTCCCTTACGGCCCGGTTCGGGTGTCCACCGAGATATGTGAGACATGTGTCTTTTCCTTAAATTGTCCAACGGGCCAGGCATCGCGCCGAACGGGCGTTGGCCTTCCGTGGGCTCCTTGGCAGCGCTGCAACACGCTGTCGCGTCTCTCTTAAAGACGAAGCTTAAACGTCCTCCAATACGGCCCCTCTTTATTTCTTCTTGAACTCCCTCCTTTATCCCTTCCCCTACGGCGCGGTTCAGGTGCCCAACGATATATGAGGCAGATACTGCGCCATTTCCTTTCCTCCAAAACCAATTCTTATTAGTATTAAGCGGCCTCCAATTTTTTAGTGTTGATTGAGGTTTCCGTCATTAGAGGGCAGCACGTCGAGGACGCTGATTGGCCGAGGTGCTTACTGGCGCCACTGGCGTTTTCTTGCTTCCCGCCGGCCGACAGTCGTTGCGGTGTCAGTGACGAAGACTGGTGCTGTGAGGCCGCATCTGCTGTGAGCCGCTGCAACGCGAACGCCTAGTGTTGTACAGGTATGTCAGGCTTAAATGTTCGATTCCTGTTGGGACGCGTTCATAGCTAATTTTAACGAATTTTGCCTTAGTGCAATTATCATTCTTGCTTTAGTAAACTATTTGTCCATTTCAGATGGGTTTTTGTGGCATTTTTGCGGGATTTTTTTTCACTCGAGCGCTTTGTTTCTCGTGAAGACCGTTGTATGTGTATATTAGGCTTAAATGTTCGATTCCTATTGGGACGCGTTCATAGCTAATTTTCACAAATGCTGCCTTAGTATAATTGTCATTCTTGCTTTAGTCAACTATTGTCGATTTGGATGTTTTTTGGCATTTTTGCTTGATTTTTTTTCAGTCGGGCGCTTTGTTCCTCGGGAAGACCGTTGATAGTTTTACGCCTTTGTTTATTGAAGCTAGAGTGCCGTTCCGAAATATCTTCAGCAAATTCCGCGTAGTGGAATACCATTCTCGTATCAGTGAGGTATTTTTTTTAGTTCTACGACACTTTCCTGTTAACTGCGTTCGTGCTGGCCGTTGACTGACGGCCCTCGCCGTAACTGTACCGTGGGGTAAATGCCGAGTTTATCCGCGTTCCTGGCGACCTTTGTGGGTAAATGCCGAGTTTATCCGCGTTCCTGGCGACCTTCGGGGGTAAGTGCTACGTTTTCAGCTTTCATTACAACTTTGAGGGCCGTTCTAAGATATTTGAGGTGTAGTTAGTGAGGCCCTGTCTAATGGCGGCGAGACGCCGTGCCTCGCCCGCAGCTCGGCCTCGCTGTAGAGCTTTAGTTCGGGGGAGAAGCGTCCGCCATATTCGATTGTATTTGCGTGGCCGGTAGCTTTGCGGCTCCGTTTTAGGGAGTGCCAGGCTAGTAAAATTGCATTACTGATTTACTTCAGCTTTCTGCCATTAATAGCATGTATACGCGTTTTCTGCACATAGTTGCCAGCGCTCTTCTGACAGTCCAAAAATTGTGCTTACGAATATTCGGGGTTTTTTTGGAGGCTCGAGCGACCGTTTTGGAATATTCAAAGAAATTTGGCCTAGTCGCGTTCGACTCGTTAATTTGCAACCTTCCATCTTTTTAATCACTTTCGTGCCCTTCGCCGCGTCTGGCTTGTGGAGTTCGCGTTTGATAGGTCAGTTGCAAGATTTTCGGCAATACCCGGAGTGATGGGGTTCATTGTTTCAGGTCTTTAGGCGCGAGTTTTGCGACTATGTAAAATTTTGTACGTTAACTTGCCCGGTGGAAATATTTTTTTGTGGAAGCCCATATGGCCGTTCGAGTGCACATTTGCATGAGGGAGGCGGGGAGGCCAGCTTAATTGTGGAAGACAGGCGTGGCGTCTTGTCAACCTGGCGTTCGCCACTTTGAATTATCCCCAGGCCGCACGGACTTGCGACAAAAATAATAGGCCCACTTGTTTTAACTATTGGGTTTATAATTTTTGACGCCGACACTGGCGTTTGGGTCGGCTTCCTCTGAAATTTTTACGTGAATTTGAGGATTTTGTGCTTCCAGCCAGTTTTACAGTTTACTCCGCGTCGCAGATTTGAGTGCAGCATGGATTTTCTACTGGTGTGTGTAGCAATTTTTTTTTCCTTTGCAGACACGGAAACTATTTGGACAAAATGGAGCGTCCGCAGTTCTGCGTGAAGTGGAAGCACCACCATTCAAACATGCTGGCTGAGTTTTGGCAACTGCTGTCTAACGAAGCGTTGGTGGACGTTACGCTGGCGTGCGAAGGTCTATCACTGAAGGCACACAAGGTGGTCCTCTCCGCCTGCAGCCCCTTTTTTCAAGCGCTTTTTGTCGAGAATCCCTGCGAGCACCCTATTGTGATACTGCCCGCCATGCGCTACATTGACTTGAAGGCGATAGTCGAGTTCATGTACCGCGGTGAGGTAAACGTGCCGCTGGAACAAATAGCGGCGCTCCTCAAGACTGCCGAGACTCTGAAGGTCAAGGGTCTCGCGGAGTGCACAAACGAGAACAAGAATGGTGGGCTCGTGACCAGTGTGGACGGTGCTGCGGACGCTGGACCCGTATGTACGCCGCGTGCCGAATCTGCGCCGCTCAGTAAACGGAAGGGAAGCCGCGGGCCTTCGAGTCGGGCTTCTAATGTGGCGGCGTCGTCGTCTACTGCCGTGCCTTCAGGCGCTCGTCACGGTTCAAGTGTTCAGGCCAGCATCTCTCAGCATACTCAGGACTCGATTGGTGACGACGTGGAGGAGGGCGACGATGCGGACTTCGATCTGGAGATTTTGGACGTTATGGAAGAATTTACGACGACCGAAAACGTAGGTGGCCTCTTGCTGCTGTGCTCCCCGTTTAAGAGTCTGTGCGGTGGACTCGGTCTTTCCCGTAACGATTACGAAACATGTTCTTAGTTCTTACGATGCGCCTTTTTTTGTTCTCAGGTTCCAGAGTTCCCGGACGTCGCCTCATCATCACAAGTGCTAGGGTACGAGTCACAGCAGTCTCATCACACAGGGTTCACATCCGACAACTCTGCACTTGTTCCTGCTCAACGTTCATTGCCTTCAGACTTCTCTATCACGAGTCAAGGTAAACAAAGTTTTACTCAAGTTTCTCGGCCCTGTTGCTGACACCGCCTCGTAACATTTAATTTGCAGTAGACATCGAGCCGTCGCCATATAGTTTAATACCATATGATGACCAGGCGATACCACCTGTGGTCGCCGCCTTTCCTGCCGCCGCGTTATCCGGGGACGGCGCGTCCATCGCCATGGCGGTCACGGACGCGTCTGGCGTTCCTGCTGTTGCCGGCCCGTCCGGTTATCAGCAGTCGACGCCGTCTCATGGTACGTATCCCGTCCCTGACCACCCAACCCACCTCCACCTTTTTTTTTCTGCGTCACGTTTTCCCCACGGTGATCCTAGCCTCTGTGGTGCTTCGGGGTTCAGCTTTACCTGCAACGCCGGGCGCTGTGCACATGCTACGATTGCATCGGGCCCCACTGAACGCCGGTCTCTGGTTAAGCTGCCCTGTCTTTGGGCTGTAATTTCACTCTGAGACGCTTTGTTCTCATCTGGTTCCGAGACCGCCGTTTATTTTGTAACTCTGCTAGGGAGCTGTTAGACGCAATGTTTTGCATTTTTCTGTATCGCCATACTCTGTACAAATTAGACAGCAGTAAAGTTATTTTCGCCTGCTGCTTCCGGCACGGAGGCTTCCCAGAAGACGTCCAGTCATTTGTCGGGTGTCATGTGTCGTTCAATCATCGGCGCTTAGTCGCGATGCGCTTTCGCTTTTCTGGATCCTGGAGCCGCCCTGAACAAGGTGCGTTCGCGTCCTGGTTTTCTGAAGGTGCCTGGCCACGTCACTTCTAGCCTGCGGTCTTCACTCGTTCGGTTTTCGCGTCGCGCGCAGTTTTTGCATCGTGCGATTGTTTCAAGCATCAGTGAAGACTCCTCTTCGATGGCAAGTTTCGCTCAGTGCCCTTTGAATTTCAAAGCTTTCCTTTTAATATGTGTAGGTTAACTGCTAGGGTCTTAGGGTTTTGATCTTAACTGTGTGTGCTAAATGTACTTGTATTGATCTGTATTTGCCCTGTACAACATGAAATAAATGGGGAACTGGTGGGGTTTCTAGTGTTCTTACACGATTTTGACACGGGGTGAGCAAATGTGAATGGATGTGTGTGTGTGTGTGACCAGACGATACCACCTGTGGTCGCCGCCGCGTTATCCGGGGACGGCGCGTCCATCGCCATGGCGGTCACGGACGCGTCTGGCGTTCCTGCTATCGCCGGCCCGTCCGGTTATCAGCAGTCGACGCCGTCTCATGGTACGTATCCCGTCCCTGACCACCCAACCCACCTCCACCTTTTTTTCTGCGTCACGTTTGCCCCACGGTGATCCTAGCCTCTGTGGTGCTTCGGTGTTCCGCTTTGCCTGCAACGCCGGGCGCTGTGCACATGCTACGATTGCATCGGGCCCCACTGAAGGCCGGTCTCTGGTTAAGCTGCCCTGTCGTTGGGCTGTAATTTCACTCTGAGACGCTTTGTTCTCATTTTATTCTGACCGCCGTTTATTTTGTAACTCTGCTAGGGAGCTGTTGGACGCAATGTTTTGCATTTTTTCTGTATCGCCATACTCTGTGTGTGACCAGACGATACCACCTGTGGTCGCCGCCTCTCCTGCCGCCGCATTATCCGGGGACGGCACGTCCATCGCCATGGCGGTCATGGACGTCTGACGTTCCTGCTATCGCCGGCCCGTCGTGTGTATGTGTGTGTGTGTGTGTGTGTGTGTGTGTGTGTGTGTGTGTGTGTGTGTGTGTGTGTGTGTGTGTGTGTGTGTGTGTGTGTGTGTGTGTGTGTGTGTGTGTGTGTGTGTGTGTGTGTGTGTGTGCGTGTGTGCGTGTGTGTGTGTGTGTGTGTGTGTGTGTGTGTGTGTGTGTGTGTGTGTGTGTGTGTGTGTGTGTGTGTGTGTGTGTGTGTGTGTGTGTGCGTGTGTGCGTGCGTGCGTGCGTGCTGCTCGCCTCTATACACTTCACTACACGGGGAATAGCCGTTGAGCCAGCTTCACTAGTCATTAGTTCGATTCGATCGCCAAGCTTCCTTGCACGCAAACCCACTACACACGTAGAAGCAATGTGGGATGGGTTGGTGTCCCTTGTTAGGGGTGGCGTGTGTGCAGGTGCTGTGGCCCGTGCAGGCGGACCTTGGTTTCTACAAGCTGCCAAACATCGTTATGTTCAAAATAAAATTTGTTCGAGATATTTCCTTGCGTTCTGTGCACTCCTCCCTGGCACTTGCGCGAACCCTTTCGGGTTTGCTGCTGTGCAAGGACTTAGTCGCGCATTGCAGGAGCTACGGAGTTAAATAAGACTTTAGACTCCAGTCCCATTTTCAGAGAAACAGCAGCTTTTGAGAAGGAAAGCCGCGACTTGTATGCGTGCCTCGACGTTTTTAACTGAGCGAAACACGTGTCATGAGATCATATTAGAAAAGAAAATGCCGTATTGTAAGAATAGAGCAGTGCGATATCGGAGGAAACAAATAATTTTAATTTGTCACTGAAAATCGCCTAAAATCTTGCGGTGAAACCTTGCCATTATTGGTGCACCCACCAATAAGAGGCCGTACCTCGGTGAAGTGTCTTGTCTGAACATCTTGTTTGTAGCGGTAACCACGGTCTACTAGACAGGAGCGCGGACGAAAAGATCACGAGAGTGATGTGCCGAACGCGACAGCAGACCAAGCAGATGGACAGGAAAGTTTCAGGATCCCCCATGTGGTCGAATTCATTCCTGAGCCCTCCACTACTGCGCCTCTTTCTTCTTTCACTCCCGCCTTTAAGCCGCAACCACAAGACAGCGCTTCTTCGGCGTCGCGTCAGCGTCGCGCCTACCGGCGTCGACGCTCAGGGCCGGCTGGAGAGGGCAGCAAAACACATGAGTTAATAATAATTGGTTTTTTGGGGAAAGGAAATCGCGCAGTATCTGTCTCATATATCTTTGGACACCTGAACCGCGCCGTAAGGGAAGGGATAAAGGAGGGAGTGAAAGAAGAAAGGAAGAAGAGGTGCCGTAGTGGAGGGCTCCGGAATAATTTCGACCACCTGGGGATCTTTAACGTGCACTGACATCGCACAGCACACGGGCGCTTTAGCGTTTTTCCTCTATAAAAACGCCGCCGCCGCGGTCGGGTTCGAACCCAGGAACTCCGGATCAGTAGTCGAGCGCCCTAACTACTGAGCCACCGCGGCGGGTTTCCCTCAAAGTGCAACTTTCAGTTTTCAGTTTTCTCTTTCTTCTTTCCCTCCCTCCTTTATTCTTCCTTTACGGCACGGTTCGGGTGTCCACCGATATATGTGGGACGGTTACTGTGCCATTTCCTTTCCTCAAAAAACCAAACAAAACAAGTGAGCCGACGGCGTTCATAGAATTTATTTGCGTTGACAAGGTTGCAAAGGCTGTTCATTTTTACGAAAGGAAAGGGGCACAACGGGCTCCGTGAGTCAGTGGACAATCTCGCTTTCATGTACATGGCGTTGTTGTCAAAAGCCTGCTTTGATTGCGTTCCGCGCACTGGATAGACAGCGCGCCCTCCGTCCCTCCCTGCCACCCTGGGAGGTCGCATGCAGTTAATGGTTGATCGCGAGAGATTGATCACCAAATGAACGCAGCGGCCTAGGTATTGCTGCAGTGCCGCATGTCAGCCACAACGCTGTTAGCGCTCATTCATTCATTCCACATCTCTCTCTCTCTCACCGCGAATCAAAGCACGAATGAGGCGTCCACATATCCAGGGAGCCAGTTATGCGCCCTTCGTTTGCTCAAAACCATCGCCGCCTAGAACATTGTCAACGCCAACGCCACTGAACACGGTGAACACCGATATCTTTCGCTTTGTATATCCAGGATTAGCTGAGCTAATCCACATTAATTTTTTTCCGGAGCCCTTCACTACGGCACCGCTTTCTCGCTTTATTCTCTCAGTCCCTCCTTTCTTCATTTCCTTACGGCGCGGTTCAGGTGTCCGCCCTATACTTTCTTAATATCTCTCCCTCATTTCTTTCGCTCTCCCTGTGCTTTTATTCCCGCTAGCCGCACCTCAGGGCCTTCAGGTTTTGATGGCAGATGTCGCGGCTAGCAACAACTTTTCCTTCCGTTGTTATTTTATTAATAAATAGCCACTAGCAGCAGCAGTAACTGTCTCGCATATCTCGGTGGACACCCTAGCCGCGCCATAAAGGAAGGAATAAAGGAGGGAGGGAAAGAAGAGAAGAAAGCATTTGCGTTTAAAACGCTATCGAAACACGGCTGCCTTGGCCGGGATTTCATTCCGCGTCTTCGGCGTCAACATCCAAATACCTTGTAGGAAACTGAAAATTGAAAATTGGTTGTTCCAGAATGGAAATGGCGCAGCATCTCTGTCACATATCGGCGGACACCTGAACCGCGCGCCGCGCCATAAGAGAAGGGATAAAGGAGGGACTGAGAGAAGAAAGGAAGAGGTGCTGTAGTGGAGGGCTCAGGAATAATTTCGACCACCTGGAGATCTCTTCCAGGTGCATTGTAGGTGCGCACGCCGAGAAATGAGCGAATTAGTAAGCCTTTTATATCTTAAAAATGAATTTGATACTGGTGGCCGAAATTATTCCGGAGCCCTCCACTACGGCTCCTCTTCTTTTCTTGTTCCACTCCCTCCTTTGTCCCTTCCCTTATACAGCGCAGTTCAGGTGTCCAACGATATATGGGACAGATACTGCGCCATTCACTTTCCCGAAAAACCAATTACATATACTGCTGACAGCAAGGTCCAGAAGTAAATAAGTAACTATGTGGCACACTTTAATTATAGGCAGAATTTCAGCACATTTGATTAATAGCTATAGCTGCGTGCGTCTGCTTGATGCGTTGCTGGATTACAAAATCCCATATTAAAGCCACAAAAGCGAAGCTGTGGGCAGAAAAAAAATCTGTGCCACTCGTTCTTTCAGTAGTGTTGGCTCGGGTGTCATCCACTGGCCAGTGATGGACAACCATCGCTCAGACGTCTCGTCTATCCCACGCCACTGGTCACCTGTCATCGTTTTATCATCTTTGGAGGGACCTGCCCATTTGGGCGGACCTTAATCTTTACATCAAAAGTAAGAATTGTAGAAGCGACAGCTTTGCTACTTCCTTCCGTAGCTTGTTCGGCGTGGTTTCATATGGCCTTTAAACCGAGGAGAACCACGTGACGTCGCCGAGCTGCAGATGTACCGAAACCGATAGAGTGGGAGCTTCGAAAGCAAAGCAAATGAAAGGCGCATAACTGGCTCCCTGGGACAGTGGACACCTCAGTCGCGCTTTACGCTACGGGGCGGTAGGGACAGATGTGCGCTGGAGAGCCAGTGGGCAGGCCCGTGCGCTTTCCTTTTCACTCTTCTTGCAGTCGCAACAACATGTGCGATGCATGCGTTGGCATTGACAACGTTGTGGCAGAAACGCGGCGCTGAAGCTATAGGTGGCTCAGTGGTTAGGGCGCTCGGCTACTGATCCGGAGTACCCGAGTTTGAATCCGACCGCGGCGGCAGCGTTTCGATGGAGGCAAAACTCAAAAGGCGCCCGTGTGCTGTGCGATGTCAGTGCATGTTAAAGATCCGGCGACCGGACAGACAGACAGAGAGACAGAAAAACTTTATTCAGCAAGTGAGTTTTAGACCCAGCTGGGTCCCTGGGCCACTGCGCGGTCCCGCACTGCATCAAGTAGGTCATGCCGGGACATGACGTCGGCAGCCCGAGTCACCGCAGCAAGCTGCGATGTCGGGTCTGCAGACATAAGCAGGACCTCCCAGTCCTCCCAGCTCGAGATGGCGTGCTGTCCCTGCGGGGGAGGGTCAGCAGGGCAGCCGAAAAGGATATGGGAGAGTGTGGCGTGGGGGTCACCGCATAGGGAGCATGCAGGGGATGTGCCGCAGTAGTGGGATAAAAGCTGAGCGTATGACAGAGAGCGGGTCTGGAGGCGTCTGAAGAGGATCTGTTGGGAGTGCGTAAGAGAGGGGTGATCATTGTCGATCATGGTGACATTAGATAATAATAATAATAATTGGTTTTGGGGGAAAGGAAATGGCGCAGTATCTGTCTCATATATCGTTGGACACCAGAACCGCGCCGTAAGGGAAGGGGTAAAGGAGGGACTGAGAGAAAAGGGAAGAAAGAAGTGCCGTAGTGGAGGGCTCCGGAATAATTTCGACCACCTGTGCTGTGCGATGTCAGTGCACGTTAAAGATCCCCAGGTGGTCGAAATTATTCCGGAGCCCTCCACTACGGCACCTCATTCTTCCTTTCTTCTTTCACTCCCTCCCTTATCCCTTCCCTTACGGCGCGGTTCAGGTGTCCAACGATATATGAGACAGATACTGCGCCATTTCCTTTCCCCAAAAACCAATTATTATTATTATTAAGTTGCATTCACCTGCCGCGGTGGCTCAGTGGTTAGGGCGCTCGACTACTGATCCGGAGTTCCCGGGTTCGAACCCGACCGCGGCGGCTGCGTTTTTATGGAGGCACAACGCTAAGGCGCCCGTGTGCTGTGCGATGTCAGTGCACGTTAAAGATCCCCAGGTGGTCGAAATTATTCTGGAGCCCTCCACTACGGCACCTCTCTCTTCCTTTCTTCTTTCACTCTCTCCTTTATCCTCCCCTTACGGCGCGGTTCAGGTGTCCAACGATAAATGAGACAGATACTGCGCCATTTCCTTTCCCCCAAAAAACCAATTATTATTATTATTATTCACCCGCCGCGGTGGCTCAGTGGTTAGGGCGCTCGACTACTGATCCGGAGTTTCCGGGTTCGAATCCGACCGCGGCGGCTGCGTTTTTATGGAGGAAAAACGCTAAGGCGCTCGTGTGCTGTGCGATGTAAGTGCACGTTAAAGATCCCCAGGTGGTCGAAATTATTCCGGAGCCCTCCACTACGGCACCTCCTTCTTCCTTTCTTCTTTCACTCCCTCCCTTATCCCTTCCCTTACGGCGCGGTTCAGGTGTCCAACGATATATGAGACAGATACTGCGCCATTTTCCTTTCCACAATTCTCCGACGTCACTCTCCGACGTCACTACTTCTGGAGCGACTGCAACCAGACGAAGTTTCCGAAGCTTAGTCTTGCATACCGATTGTGCAGAGAAAATGCCAGAAATGTCCGGTGGACATTTCTGGCATTTTTCAATGTGGCTCCTCAAGCGCGTTGCATTCGGAAACTCGTACTTGGCGCAGTGGAACCTGCACACCGCTCCTCCCTTATCGCTGTTCAATACGCCAAAGTTCACCAAAATGTTCGAACGAGGTCTCATCATGATTGCGACGGCAAGGAATTCAATACCGATGCCGCACGCCGACACGGCAGTCCAGGAGAAGTCAGGGCACCTCACGAATCAATACTCGCTTCGCTGTCGCCGGACCGCTCTCACAAAGCGCGCATTAGCGCGCGTTAACGTAAATACGCCACTCATGGCCACGATCGCGCTCATGGCACAGTGCCTAGAATATACCGCCAGGTCAGCAGTACTAAACGGACTAAAACCATCAATGGTGCAGTTAAGACGTTTGAAATCAAGAAAAGCTTTTCAATATAGGACTTGACGACAAGAGAGCAAGCAGAAAAATCATCGGTGTTGAAAATACAGTTGTGCTAACGGTTTCATGCCTGTTTCTCGCATTTTCCAAATGTTTCCAATATTTCCGGGAGAAAACCTGTTTTTTCCCAGTTTTTTTCTTCCGACATTCAAAAATTTCGCGAATTTTACATCCCTACTGCATACTAGACTAATCGTGGTAGAAGATTGCTTCAGCATTAAATCGAAAATACTTGCGCAAAAAATGGGGAAAAAAGAGACGTGACGACAGGAGAGAGCGCAAACTTCTAACTGGTTTTATTTTTGAGACACCATGTTACAATTTCGAATAAAAATTTTGAAAATTGAGAAATTGTAACATACTTTCGGAAATATTGAAGTCAATGGTCCATTCTTCTGATATGTAGCAAAATCTTTCTTTTAAAGTGTTTCAATCGATCGCATCGAACAGTTAAGACTCCCATAGAAAAGCAATGGGGAACGCAGGTGACGATAGCAAAAAAGCTAATAGAAAAAAATTCAAGAATTCTATCGGGTGATTTGTGGATATATTGATTGGTATAAAAAAACCTTACATTATATGGAAAAAATTGCGTTCATAAAAGGTTTCCCGCTCAAAAATGTTTTTGTCAAGGATTGTTGGGTATGTCTGCATTTATACCCGGGATACATTGCAGTCATTGAAACGTATCAGCAATATACACGTGCTCACTCAATCAGCATCACCCCGCCCAGCAAGATATGTAAAAGCCACGTTTCAACGTAGCTATGAAGAGCACACCAAAGGTTCTCTGCCGCACATAAATGGCCGCAGATGAGGCAGATGAAAGAACTACACTCACGAACACATGCACACAAACACACACATGCACACATGCAGACGTAACAAAATATCTTCATAGCAAAGCCGAGTCATATCTATCTAGCCAACTCATAACAATGCAAAAGAAACAAACAACCTGCAGCACACTGCAACCAATACACAGCAAGTCAAAGGGCTAAAATAACCTCATAAAAGCATCTAAAACCTAGGCAAAAACCGCGTCAATTATTTAACACAACAATTGCTAAGCAATGCACACGTCTCATATGGCAGATCACAGGTGTCCTTCTAAAAAGGTTAATTATTTGTTCAGGAGTGTCAAGGAAGTTACACTGATACGTTTATCATCGGACTTAGTTATCAGAAAGGCTTCGATGATATCTCCCTGCAGTTTGGTTTTAGCACGTGCCAGAATAGCACGTGCAGATGTGCCTCAAAAATAAAACCAGTTGGAAGTTTGTGCCCTGTCCTGTCGTCACGTTTCTTTTATTCCCCATTTTTTGCGCAAGTATTTTCGGTTCAATGCCGAATGAACCAACCTGCCTAAACGAAAGTATTTACTAAGACTGCTTCAACCGTCATAGGATTCCTGAATGTATGATTCCCATTATGACAATCTTAATTATATCTCCCTCCCCCAAACACAAAACTTTCGGTTTTCATTTTCTGTGGTGCAGGTGTCGCAGGCACGAGTAGAGTGCGGACAAAATATCATGCCATGAATTCACAACTCATCAATCCCAAAATATAACATTGTCATATTGCATTTGATGTGGTGCAGGGATTGCGGAAAAACAGGCGGGGTCAGAATAGACGAAACCGTCGTGGAGAAATCAGCTGGTTGGTTTGGTTTATGGGGGTTTAACATCCCAAAGCGACTGAGGCTATGAGGGACGCCATAGTGAAGGGCTCCGGAAATTTCGACCACCCGGGGTTCTTTAACGTGCACTGACATCGCACAGTACACGGGCCTCTAGAATTTCGCCTCCATCGAAATTCGACCGCCGCGGCCAGGATCGAACCCGCGTCTTTCGTTCCAGCAGCCGAGCGCCATAACCACTCAGCCACCGCGGCGGCAGAAATCAGCTCCATGCACAAGGTGAACAACAGCCCATAAAAGAAGTTTTGAGAAAAAGGCATTCAAAGTTTAGCACCAGGTTTACTTCTCCAGAGGGTTGTAGCCCTTGGCGGCGTTTTGAATGGAGCATTGCTCGGCGGCTAACTGGACTTTTGCCCGGGTCGCTTTTGATGACTCCTTTCTTCACATAACACACTTTTCAGCTGTATAATGGAAAAAAATTAATAGCGAAGCAGATTTTCCCCGGCAAGGGACCAGTCTAGCCAATGGCGTCGGTAGCCTGCTCGCGTGACAATGCAGGGAGCGGCCTGACAATGAAGGGAGGGGACTATCGCCTTTCATCTGCTACTCCCTACATTGTCACGCTAGCAGGCTCATGAGAATCGGCCGACGCCACTGGCTGGAAGGGGGTCCTTTTGGCGGGGAAAAGCCGCTTCGTTCTTGAGTTGTATTCGAACATAGTAGTGTATTGTTGCGCGGTGGCAACGGCGCCCGAAGAGCTCCGCTGCGCTTCCATGGCGCCCGCCGCGCGATTGCAACACCGATCCGCAGACACGCTACCAGTGAAGCCTGAAGTGCTTGGATACACTTCTATCTCCGCAACAAATTCACGTGCAGCAGCCCGCAGAAAGGTCTTAGGATTCTTGGTCACTGGTGGCTTTCGCTTGCGACTGTCGTAACAATACGCCGCCCTGTACTTCTTTTCGAAAGGGTGGCTGTTGCCAAAGTTTTGAGTCGCTGAAGTCCGAAACCAAAACAATTTAACGCGAGACGACCAACCAAGCGTAGCTAGTCGAGCGCAAGACCAGACGCCGCGCCATCGGCTCCCGCGCGAACTCCGCCCGTTGTTAGGGGCAACCGCTGAGGGGACCAATGCCGACGCGGGCAGTCATGTGGTGAGACCTTGAAACTTTTGCTTTTTGTCTGTTCACTCCTGCAAGCAGAATCGAGCTGAGGCGCAAGTTTCGAAGGTAAAGAAACAAGCTTTCCGCCGAGCCGAAGATAGTGCGCCGCTCGATCGCGGCAGCGCAAAGGTAGCTTGGTTAAAAAAAAAAAAAAAAACTGCCTATTTTTCGGCCATTTCAAGTACCACCGCGATTGACAAAAAAAAAAAAAGATTTGGAGTGCTTCCCAGAAGATTTCAGAAACAGCATAGGAAACGAGTCATACGAGCAGGTACTGCGATCTTTAGAAAAGCGAGTTTTTCGCCACTTTTAGCGATTTGAAAGACGCATCCCCTCATTAATCGTATACTGTCTGTTAAAACGCAGTAAAAACAGTACCACGTATAACTGTCCTGACTCTATTACAAGGCTTCGCTAGATTGATGATGATGAATTTTTATGGCGCAAGGGCACCTGTGGCCAAAGAGCGCAGACACATGTGTTTTCGTTTACTATATAGATGGGGTCGTAGACCTATTTCCCTAGCATTCCACCGCAATTAAGCCGAACATCAGGCCAGGGGAAATCTTGCGCCCATATTTATATCACCGGTGGGTACCCGGCGGCACTAACGATCGAAGCCCACATCTCCCTATGCGAGGCGGATGCTCAAGCTACTATATGCCACCCCTGCGATCAAGGCGACGATTCAGCGGGCGTGAATATCAAGGCTTGTTTTCTCATCACCGGTTATATTGCGCTGCTTTCTGTCAAAAAACGGCAGTATATTGAGTAACCTTGAGTTTTAAATTAATATAAATGCACACATTTAAAGACAATACGACTGGGTCTGCGCTTCGCTTATGAACACCTTAAATACGAGCGAGAGAAAAGAAAAAAGAACCGTCCTTCTCAAGAAATCTTGGTCTGGGCAGCAGTGCCTTCCTTGAGCTGCATTTTCGCGATCATTGGCAAGGGCTTTGAAGCTCATAATTAAGGTACGCACGCAACGCTCGCATGCGCCGGTTGTGCCTCACACCTGTCCCTTCGTACACGTGAGCGCTTCGCTGCGAAGTCTTTGTCATCTTGATTCCTGCTCATGAGGAAGGAAAGTCTCCAGCGCAACGTTCCTCATGACGGCATGCGTGCCATTTCCTCGTATTCCGCGCACTGCAGTCGCTTCTGCGAGTTTGGTTATGCTCGCATGGTAGAGCTTTGGCTGCTCTTCTTTGGCTTTGTCCGTTTCGTCGTCTCGCGCGGTGCTGCATAGGCGAGACTGGCTGCCATTTCCACGCTATAGAAAGCGCGCGAAATGCGGACAGCCTCTTTGGCGGCAAAAAAAGCTCATCTCCCACGCTGTCGTCTATTTGCTGTAGTCGGGAGGAGCACCATGCAGTGATCGCCCTTTGAAACCGAAGATGCGGGATCCGTGGCGTGCGCTGATACAAGTGATCGGCAATAGGCATCCAGATCTGGAGAAAGCGTGCAAGTTCCGCTAGAAATGTTTGCCGAAAGATCCCTGAAATCAGCAGACTGTTCGTGCAACTGACATAACCTTACTCAGTCAGCACTTCCCTTTCGAAGGGGCTGCCATGTCATTCTTAGAACCCGAATGAAAGTTGGTTTATGGTTTATGGGGGTTTAACGTCCCAAAGCGACTTAGGCTATGAGAGACGCCGTAGTGAAGGGCTCCGGAAATTTCGACCACCTGGGGTTCTTTAACGTGCACTGACATCGCACAGTACACGGGCCTCTAGAATTTCGCCTCCATCGAAATTCGACCGCCGCGGCCGGGATCGAACCCGCGTCTTTCAGGCCAGCAGCCGAGCGCCATAACCACTCAGCCACCGCGGCGGCTACCCGAATGAAAGCGAATCCGCCATATCAGGAGCATTTCACCAGCTTTTCTGCTCGATCGTCTGACGTCCGAAGACAACGAGATTTTTGGCAAGCGCCTCATTTCTTCCTCTTGCCAACCAGCAGGCATGCGTTGCACTCTGATCGCGCTCCTGCAACTACCGTATGTATACCGGTGCTTAAAGTCTGGCTCCATCGAAGGGGGGTCTCACTTGGTTCGAGTACAGGTGGAGAGAGAAATATAGAGGGAGAGGGAAAAAGCAGCCGGCAGCCTGTTTGCCACGTTATTTTAGACAAAGGCGTGTAGCATATAGTTAGGGGTTGGACTTTTCGGTTTTTATTTCTTGAAAATTCGGCGGACTTTTTTCGGTTTTTGTTTCAGAACGCAAGTTTCAGTTTTATTCGGCGAGTATTAACTTCTACGCATGCCTTACTAGCTTTTTCCGGTGATTTATTGTGGGTGGCAGTGCTGTGTGGTCAAAAGTCTCTCAGGGCCCATCTCAACGTTTTTTCAGCATAAACTGTTTATTAACAAGTAATTTCCGTTAAAATTGTAGTATTTGGGGCTGTGCTTGTTGAAGAATTGGTATCGTAATTACAAAAGCAACACAATTTAAATGAGATGGACGGTAGACAAAATCGAAAGTGGATGTTTACATCCATGTTCTAAGCTGACATTTATCGTTGGTTGTCACGCTGGACTGAAACAGGCCGGGGCATCGCGTGGTCGGCGTGTTGATGGCAACGATGGAAGTGCCGTCAATCTTCGCTGGCCACAGCATGGCACTTTTTCGCGAGGCCCATGCACGATTTCGTGCCAGTGTCCTACATTCTGTTGATAAACAACTTGATCGACTAACTGCTCTAAGCGGGCGATGATAGTGACCAAACAGTGCTTGGCCACCAGCTATGTGGAGGTGGTGCTCCTAGGCATGTACCCTTACAAAAAGGGCCTATAGGCAGTCTATAGACTTCTTACAGCCTCTAATGCCTTCGCATAGATATTTCTTTTTGTCTATTCATAGTCTATATACTGCCCATAGAGAACATTCTACTAAAAGTATACGGCCATAAATCAATAGACTGTCTATAGACCGTCTATAGGATTTGTATTGCTTATAGACTGTTCTCTACGGTTTGTCTATGGAGAGTCTATAGACTCTATAGACAGAAGTCTATGGACTACCTTAAGAAATTTTTGTGAGGGTAAAGCGGGTAAACTAGCAGAGATATATTTAAAATATCACAACAGCGCTGCTTATCCAACACTATCACCGTTTCATCACGCCCCTGGCTTCCCTACTTAATTAATATTTAACTTTGCGTGTAACCTGTGCTCAACATCTACCTAGCAATGCCTAGAATGTCAGGAGTACTGACCTTTTCCGGTTAAAACTGAATTTATGAAACTGAATTCTTTTATTTACTTTTAAACTTTCGTTTTTTTTTTCGGTTTAAACCGAATAGTCCAACGTCTATATATGCAGTGTACAAAGAACTACATACATGAAATGAATATAAACAAAAATAGTGCAAACTAGGAACATCACTAATCCTCTCCGGGAGGCAGTAAAGAGAATGGAAGGGAAACAAAAGATTATAAACGGCTTAGAGCCGCTTTAGATTTAGGGAGGCTGGAAGCTTTCTTTACTCGTGAAGGTTGCTGGGGGATACCTTGCACTGTGTTTCTCATTGTTGTTTGGGAGAACTGGAGCTGAGTGGCCAGCTCTGGACTGAATCGTGGTGTGAGATTACAGGTTTCCCTTTTTCTTCCAGCCTTTGTGTAGCTTTGCCGACCTTCGTTTTCTTCGTGTAGGGTTTAGAATACACGTTAATGATTCTTTGAAAAATCACAGCGAAATTTTGGAAACAATAGAGAAGAAATGTTTCGACCACCACTTACAAGAACAATAAAAAAATGTTGCCTGCTTCGAATTCGTGCAGCCCCTACATTCTAGCGCGCGGAGGGGGGATCTCGTATCCCTTGTCAATAATGGTGGAGGGTCCAAGACCGCCCAATACCCCCCTGACTTAAAGCACTGCCGTATACACTAGACTAAGGGCCGCGCTCGTGTATGGGCCCCTCTCCCCAATTTGGGAGCTACTAATATGTAAAAAAAAATCGCGCAGCAACTTTACCCGTCTGCATAATTTTTTTCTGCGTGGCACTCTCCAAAGGTAGCTGCCAGATTATAGTTGCCTGCTGCTATCAATGTTATCACTTTCCAGCATGCAGCCGCAGCGGTGGATGAGTGGTTATGGCGCTAGGCTGCTCGCCTGAAAGACGCGGGTTCGATTCCGGCCGCGGCGGTCGAATTTCGATGGAGGCGAAATTCTAGAGGCCCGTATACTGTGATGTCATTGCACGTTACAGAACCCCAGGTGGTAGAAATTTCCGGAGCCCTTCACTACGGCGTCCCTCATAGCCTGAGTCGCTTTGAGACGATAAACCCCCATAAACCATAAACTTTCCAGCATGCACCGCAGTGCAGCTGTGCGCCACTGAGAGCAGTATTCGGACACCAGTACTCGAAGTGGATGGCAACGGCTGACCATAAATTGACGACTACTGGGGGCTAAGAACAGCATCACTGCTGCTCATCTACACGTGGATTTTGAATTGGTTACATGCGGTGTCTTCTCTGTAAAAAGTTTTAAAAGTAAATGAATTTCAAATGCAATGAATGGAACCGAACATGACTTCATTTGCGAGTGTAGCGAAAAGCTGGGCCCGAGCAGCGACGACAGCGGTGGCGATGACGAAACTTAAAGGTATACCTGAATCTAGATGTCACATATCGCGTCAGACTGCATGGAAAAAGAAAGTAGTTTCCCCGGAATATAGTTCAGAAATTGAACTGTAAATTTCCGCACCCCGTGAAACTCGCGACAAAAAAAAAAGTGCGGCCCTTAGTCGAGTGCATACGGCAATTGCGTCCACAGACCGAAGCGCACGCGTTGCGAACGTGCATCGTGACGGCGGGGTTCCTGCAGCCAGCTTCAGTGAAATGATTTAGAACAGTTGCGCGGCCACAAGGCGTTGCACAAACGAGTAACCTCTCAGAGTGCAGAACACGGCAGGAACGGCAAAGGGCGGCGTGCAGCGCCCAAGGGGGATTGGATTGGATTGGATTGGAGCGATCTTTATTTGTGCCTGCAGTTGGGCGCTCGCGCGCCCCGACGATGGCCTACGTCGTCTACGAGGTTGCCGTTACTCGGCGCGGAGGAAGAGTTATTTCCAGCGGATTGAAAATAAATTTTGGAATTTCAGGGGTACAAGAAGGATATCTCTTGAAAGGTCGTTGGGCCGATGCCAGAAGCTGCCAATCTCGACGCTATAGCTGTCCGGTAGATGCCGAAATTGGCCAAATTTGGGGATTTTCCTTTGGCCAGTCGCAACAGTGGAAGTTGGGGTGGAGCTAGGTTATAGTGTTCTAGAAGGGGGTAGTGGGTTCAGCAGCCGGCGCGCCCCATGCATTGCGGCGAGGCGGCGAATGCGGACGGGACCCGGATGTTAGCGGCGGCGCTGTAGTCGCGTGGGCTGGCTGTTGGTGGTGCCCATGTGCTGCCTCTCGCACGTTTGTTCACGCATGGTTTGCGGCTTAATAATAATAATAATTGTTTTTGGGGGAAAGGAAATAGCGCAGTATCTGTGTCATATATCATTGGACACGTGAACCGCGCCGTAAGGGAAGGAATAAAGGAGGGAGTGAAAGAAGAAAGGAAGAACAGGTGCCGTAGTGGAGGGCTCCGGAATAATTTCGACCACCTGGGGATCTTTAACGTGCACTGACACCGCACAGCACACGGGCGCCTTAGCGTTTTTCCTCAAAAAAAAAAAAAAAACGCAGCCGCCGCTGTTTTCCGTTTTTTCAGCGCATCATTTTAGTTTGTTTCGCCGGTTGCCTTCTTCATTCGTGAAAAGTTGGAACCGTCAACGGCAACGACACTTCTTTGCTCCCGCCGGTGTCTAAACCAGCCACAAGTGGACTAAAGGAAAGCAGCCGTCGTTGTTTACCGTGCTGAAAGATGAGGAAATACGCCGAATTTTCCAGCCAGGGATTTAAGTACATCATGACATCCGGATTGAGCCAGGATCCGCTGGAAAATTTATTTGGCATAATCAGGCAATCGTGTGGGTCCAGCGACCACCCAACACCAACACAGTTTCTAATTGTCAACTGCCTGCCGTTTTACAATCTTGCCAAGACAGTGCAGTGCGCTCAGGCAATGCTGACCTTAATGGAGGTAGTGGAGAAATAAGTTCTCTCCTGGATGCATGCGATGCTCCTGCTCAAGAAGACAGTGTTGCTGCAATCGACCAGCTCATCGAGAAGAGAAAGGCAACCTAGCTTCAGCCGAGCGCGTGCTTCGGAGTATTCCTGCTTAGCACAGAGAGTATCTAGAGCAGAAGAGCGACGACCGCCTTATACATTATATGGCATGCAGGGTATGTTGCCCGAAAGTTTCTGACACGATATCACTGCACGCACTGCAAAGCCTATTGGAATGCTCCAATAAGGAAGGCAGAAATTCGGAGTTCAGTGATATGTGGCAAGGGAGGGTTGTTGTATCCTTTGCAAGAACTTTTCCGGGCAGTT
The DNA here is from genome assembly GCF_052857255.1 of Amblyomma americanum. Lineage (NCBI taxonomy): Eukaryota > Metazoa > Arthropoda > Arachnida > Ixodida > Ixodidae > Amblyomma > Amblyomma americanum. The sequence goes on from NC_135497.1 coordinate 268,789,529, forward strand.
AAGAAGTTAGAGGATATATTCACTATTTTCTTCAGTCGCGAGGAACTCTGCAGTGACAGCATAGTAGCTGTAATGCTGCTTGTGAAGGAATATTTTGGTTATGCCTTAGGTTGCAGCCACCACGCAGATGAGCTCACAGCAGAGTTGATGAAGTTCTATGTGCTGACAAGGCTGCAGTTTTATGTAAAAGGGCTGAACCAATCGCGACAGGAACGACGCAAAAAGAAATTGTACACGAAGATAAGCCGTTGTTCATAGTGCCTCTCTCGTAGCAGCCGTAAGCAGTGCCTTGAGAAGTAGGTGGCTGCCCGTTTGTTGTACCAATAAAATTGTTTGGTGCAGTTCCTCCCCCCCCCCCCCCCACACTTTTTTTTCCAGGTGTATCACGATATTTCGCGCATTTTAGGAACCGCCGTGACCGCCTACTAATGCCATCACCGTGGCAGGAATTATCTTTCTAGATTTCAGTGAATGTGTACTTTGGAAAATAAAAGCTGAATTTGATGAAATAAAGCCTCGTCGATTCGGGATATCTCTGTTCAGGATGCGTAAGTACGCGTGCCGCGATTGTTTGGATAACTTCAACAGTGAATGTGATTGCGTCTGGACGTGAATCGAAAATTTTGATTGAAAATTAAGCGATTTACTCATCCGCAATTTTACTTCTGCCTTGTTTGTGAGCTCTGCGTTTAAAAATGCAACCGGATCGCCGTACGGCGGTTCTGTCTCTTCGTCGGGTCGGCTTTATGTTCGCCCAAATTTGTGGCATGTCCGCCTTTCCACCTTTTCTGGGCTCTTTGCCTTGAGAGGTAGGTTTTAAGAAAATGTGCATTAGAGCTGCAGACGTCCGATTTTCGGTGTTACACCAGATGCATACAGCTTTCTCGGCGCTGCGAATGCAGCGCGTATCGCGGGTATGTCGCGGGTTCTTTACATCCAATGCTCCGGTGGCGCCATCTCACGCTGTCGACGTGAGATGCCGCACCCGGGGGCTCTCCCTGACCCCACTACCCCCTTCTAGAACACTATATATCTTCTAGGCACTATAGTCGCGTTGTTGCACTGGCCGCCATCGGAAGCTCGCAGGATGTCACCCGCTAGCCCGCATTCGTTGGCTGTAAAGCGACTGCGCAGAAGGATAACGTACCAAGCTGCTCGCTGGTGGTGGAGGTGCGGCGGTGGAAGGGTAAAAAAAAAAAAAAAAAACTAGGAAAGCTGCGGGAGACAAATAACCTCGGACATTGATTAGCGCTTCGCAGGCGTGCGTTGCTTCAAAAGAGCGACATTCACGATAACGTGCTGCTATCTCGAGTGCTCATTGCTTGAAGAGGTTCTATACTCGTCCGTTGAATAAAGAGGCATCAACAATGTCGCCAAAGGGAATGGAACGCGTGCGTGGGCGGCACTTGCGTGATATCGGCCCCGACAGCGACGAATCTGGTCGCCTTTCTCGGGGCAGAATTCGCCTGCTGAATGTGGACAGAGGAGGAGAAACAGGTGCAGCAAAGGGACATTTACACGAGCCCGCCAGATACGAGTCCGGTTGGTTTTGTCGGAAAAGCACAAGAGCGCGGGTTCTATTCTGGCTGCGGATGCAATATTTCTGATGCAGGCGAGATGCGGAAACGCCCTTGAGGTTTCTCTGCTCGTTAAAGAACAACGCTCCCTACACGACGGGCATCATCTCACAGCGTCGGCGCATTACACTGCTCAAGCAGTGCCTGAATTTAAGCGTAGGCTCTTTGGACCAAATATGGAAGCATGCGCTTTGCGGCCGACCTTTTATATTTAAGAGTCGGTATAGTTAACTATGATCTCAGCATTCGTGCGGATGAACGAAATTACTTTGCAATGAACGCATTTCGATAACGAGCTCTGAAGGATCGCAGAGCGGCGTCCTCTCTGCTGTTCCACCCACTCATGCAGTCCCAGAAAGTAAAACACGAAGTCGCTCAAAATTATTCGGTGTCGACAGCAGTTTCAATCCCTCTGTGCCTTGCTGCACTTGAGCGCATGCACGTACACGCCGCGACACCTAACGATCGCGCAACACCTGCACTACGGCCGCCGTAGCTCGAAGCCCCCCTTTTTAAATATTTTAATAAGCCAATTACTACTACTACTACTCCTACTACTACTACTAATACTACTACTACTACTACTACGCGAAGCTCTCATCGTGTGGCGCCATCTGTCCGCGTTCGAGAGAACCGCAAGGAGCAGCGAACAGGATCTGGTCGCGCCGCCGGGCGTAGTGTCAGCACCTAAATATATTCTTACACTGTGGGTTAAGGCACCGGCAGTGTCTATAAGTTGACCCTCCCCACCCATTTATCAAGATCCGTGCAAACCAACAAGTCACGTTAATTTTAAATTACGCAAACGTGATCGCACTGATCCACTTGGCTTATGGCGTCTACGAAAGCAAAGAAATTCCGAGGAATTCTGCCCACCAGCCATAGGCAAAATGAGTGTGCTAACCTTCACAAACTAGTAAGTGAATTCCTGGCAACAGATGTAGAAATACTTGCTGGGAGGAAGAGGACGGGTATACTCCAGAGGCACTGGCAAGAGGAAGAAAGCTGTGACTGGGCGGTGACTGTTCGTCTTGACAGCTTCCGATTGTTTGATTGTTTTTCGCTTTTGCAGGGCGCTTGAAGGTGGTTAGGGCGCATGTCGACGTCCTCTCCCGGCCAGGGGAACTACCCCTGGTCGGCCAGCCTCCCCTCAAACCAACTCACCCTGGACGTCTTTTTTCGGAGTGGCGTCGGCAGTATTCCTGTGGCATTGGTTCCCTTGGATGGAGGCGCCATTAAGCTGAATAACCCGTATGCGGTCCAGGCTGCGTTGCAGGCGATTTCGCCTCTCTTTTTAAAGATCAGCGATGTCCGGCAGCTCGGCAGAGGAGGCGTTTTGTGCAGGTCGGCAGACCAGGCCTGCATCATGGATTTAGTGAAGTGCACCTCATTTGGAAGCCAGTCGATGAGCGCGTTTATCCCGCCGCACTTAGCGTGCTCTAAAGGACCCGTGCGAGGTGTTGACTCGCGGCTCAGTCCTACGGAGATGCTGGAGAAACTCTATCCTACAGGAGTGATTTCCGTACATCGTTGCACCCGGGTAGCTGAGGGAGTGAAGATTCCAACGGAAACGGTAATTGCTACTTTTGCTGGCACCTCATGTCCAGCTGAGCTGAAGGTGTGGCCCTTGGTTTTCATGGTTGACCAGTATACCTCAAGGCCACTTCAATGCCGCAATTGCTGGAGATTTGGTCACAACAGTGTGAACGCCTGAATAAATTCTCAATGTGCTGTGCTCCAGCTCAAGGTGCTGTGCGTGTGGTGAAAGTCATGACCGCGAGAAAAGTTGTCCAAAAGATGAGACGTGCTGCTTGTGCAGCGGTAGCCTCTCAGCAACATATTCCAAATATCCTGTGAGGGCTGGGGAGGTAAAGGTGCTGGAGGTGCTAGAAAAGCGCCGGTGCTCTAGGCGCGAGGCCATGCCGATTGTTAAGGAGAGGACTTACGGACACTCAAGTGTGGCAGCACGGCCGACTGCTGTGGTGGATTCCAGTCTGTCAGATGCTATTGCTGCAGCGGTAGATAAGGCTATGGCAAAGGTAACGGATCGTTTGGTGGTATCAGCAACAGAGTGTATCTCGCAAGCCATCATGTCGCAGATGTCCTCTTTAATACTAAACTCTAATGCTGCGATGATGTCATCAGTGGATCCTGCTGCAGCTCCTGCACAGAGTGCGGAGAAGCCTTCTCTTGTTTCAGTGAAGCCGCAAAAGAGCGCACGCCTCCAACCCGTGCCCCTCAAGTCTCGACCGGAGCAGTTGTTGAGTGTGTTGAGATGGTTGAGCTCGATGCTCGAGCTAAAAAAACGCAGCCGGTCTCCTTTGGCCGTTGCTGGACCGCCTAGCCCCCTTAATCCAAAACAAAAAAGAATAATTAAGGAATTACTGTTCACCACAGCATTTTGGAAAAGGCAGTTGCTGCTGCAGATGTCTCGGCAGAATAGGGTCCCTGAGAGTACTGCAGTGGAACTGCCGTTCCATTCAATCAGCTTACACTGTTTTAACAAGTCTTTCAAATAGCTTTTCACCTCACGTAATCGCGCTTCAAGAAACCTGGTTGTCTAAAAAGTTTTCATTTCATATGGAAAATTACCGAATTTTTGGGATTGATCACCCATCGGGAGGGGGGGGGGGGTGTTTTTGTTGGTATCATCCAGGTTTTGTCACAGGGCAGGCTTGGCGGTTCAGCGTGTGGACGTCCATTGCGAAATTCAGGCAGTGGATTTTTGGATTCCTGTACTTCATGCCATTACAATCGCAGATGCATATTTTCCATCTGGAGTTCATGACACGCGTCCGTTATATTCCTTAACTCTGTGAGCAGATCGCATGTGTTGCTGGCCGGGGACTTCAATTCGCGCCACGTGACTTGGGGTTTTCGAGGAGACCAGTGCGGTTTGCGTTTATGGGATTGGGCCTGTGTGAATAACCTACACTGTAAGAAATCGGGTTTTCCGACCTTTCTCCGTGGTCAATCGCGATCAGCATTAGATTTAACGTTTTTAACCCCAGGGGTAACAGTTTCCTCCTGGACTCCTGTTGACTCTGCAACAAACAGTGATCATTTTCCAATCACTTTTGAAATTGCGTGTCCGATGACTTCTCTCAGCGGATTCAGCTGTACCCTAGTCAGTTATAAGAAGTTCAAAAGTTCACTAAGTTCAGAACTAAAAACTTTGCCGAATGTTTCTCCGGAGAGTAGGGTGTTAGGCATATGCTCCGCTATAGATCGGGTGCGGAAGCAATCAGAATTTATAGTGCGGGATAGTTAGGGCACTTCTCCGAGCGATTGGTGGAATGCAGAATGCTCAAAGGATTACAGGCGGCGCAAGGCAGCCTGCAAGAAACTAATACATAATCAATGCCCCCGGAATTGGATCGATTATAAATTTCTCGCAGCTACCTTTAAGCGCACAGTCGCTCGGGCAAAGGAAGAATACGATGAAGAGAATTATGAACATCTATCAAAATCGAATAACAGACAAGCCTTGTTTCGCTTCCTGAGGTCTAGGAACAGGCTGCCACCGGCTCACAACATTCCCTCTAATGTGCTGACGACTGCAGAGCTTGCAAAATCAGAGGATATTGGCAGAGGCCTGGAACACCGTTTTTCGGCTGTCCTTTCCCGCCCACTAAGACTGGGGAATCATCATGATGATTTTGTAAATGTCTCTGTTTATGAGCTCTCCCAAGTTATAAATCGTTTACATTCTACAGCTCCTGGCCCTGACCGTGTCACCGCTGCGATGATTAAAATATTGTTCGACGAATACCACAACTATTCATTGGAGCTGGTAAATTACTCTATTAGAATCCCATGGATTCCGAACCTATGGCGTATTTCAAAAGTCTCGGTGCTTAAAAAGCAAGGCGAAGGGTTGGCCTTAGATAATATTCGACCAATTTCTTTCGACACTGAATCTGGTGAAACTGGTTGAACGCGTGCTGTATGGACGAATCACGCCCATCATTACTGAAAAGGGGGGTCTGCTTAACCCCTTTCAGATTGTTTTTAAGCCTGGGTGCTCCATACGGTGTGCGCATACTGACCTCGAAAGAAGCGTCCGACTAGCTCGCCGGCGTCACCAATATGCTGCGCTTGTAACTCTAGACATCTCGCAAGCTTATGACAGTGTAGAACACGGGCCTCTGATGTACAGGCTACGGGCTCTCGGCTTGCCAAGTTATTTTGTGGCATGGTTGTCAGCTTTCCTGGCTGACAAGGAATTTTATTGTTGTCAACGCGGGGTTTCTACAAGAAAATTTCGTCAATCTAGAGGTGTGCCTCAAGGTGCAGTTCTCTCCCCTGTTCTTTTCAATCTCTTACTCAGTTCGATTGCGACCTCTCCTGACGTGACTGCATACGTGTATGCAGACGATATAGCTTTCTTTGCTGCTGCGAGTGACTTTCTGTTTACATGTTCTTACAGTCGTATTTAAGTTCACTTGGCCGATGGTTATCTGAAATCCACTTATGTCTTAATGTATAAACAAGTGTGCGTTGTTAGCTTTTTCGATTTCTCATCAGGTAAACATTTCACTGGCTTATCGTCATCACGTTATTCCACAGGTATGTTCTCTAAAGTATCTCGGGGTAACATATGACATCTTTTATCATGAACAAAAGAGTAGCTTTGAAAATATATGATCAAATAAAAATGGACCCGGCTGGGTTCTCGCAAACTTTCTTCTTTAGAGACCACGACCATAACCTTCGGCATATGACCTGTAGAAAAGAACTAGTGCGTACGAACTACGGTACACAAACGCTAAAATATCGAATCGCTGATCTTCTGAATAAGTACCCGGGTATTATAGACACCATTCACAACAGTCGTTCCACGAAAGCATTTTGCAAAAAGTTAACCCATTTCTTTTTGTGACATAGCAATGGCTTACTTTTTCTGCACATATCTGCCCTATATTAAAAAAAAAAGAAGAAAAATCTATGTTTTTATTAGAAAAGAAAACCTTACTTTGGCCGGCATAGTTAAGCTCTTCTTTCCTTTTGTTATATTCAGTCACACCGATATTTGTATTTTATGTGCAATTTTGTGTAACAATGTTGACTCGCGAATATACTTTTTACAGCATTTCTTAATTGTGTACCTTAAATGAATATGTGCTGTTTTTTTATGTTTTCGTGTATAATGTTATATGCAATGTCTCTTTGGTGTTATGATCTGTTTTTCTTTGGTTAAACCTGCCCACTGCTCAGTTGTAGAGTGTAAAGGGGGCGGACGCTTCGTCAGGCAACTTTTGATTGCCTTTTTGTTCGCCTCCTCGGCAACCAAGTGTTGTTGAAATAAATCTGAATCTGAATCTGAATCTCTTGGCGGACACATATATAGATCAGGTTGCTGCGAAAGGGGTTCGGGCGGTCGGTCTTCTGCGTAGGCTGAGTAACCCACGCTGCGGTATGCGCAGACACGCTCTTCTGATGATTTATAAAATGTATATCCGGCCATCTTAGAATTTGGCTGCGTTCTATTTTCTGGAGCGGCTGCATACAAACTGCGCCCACTTCTGCTCTTAGAGCGTGAAGCACTGCGCCTCTGTTTGGGTCTCCATAAAAACGTGGCCTACAGCGTTTTGTATCTATAGAAGCGCGGGTGCCGCCTCTTACTGAAAGGTTTCGCCTGCTGACGGTACAAATGTTCCTAAAATTTTGCAATTCGGAGCAGCATTCATCCCAGTTGATCTTCCTAGGGCAGTGAGCGGAGTTCTTGGGTGTCGGGTTCAAATTCCCCAAAATATGTTTAGTTGAATCCTTGCTTGGCCCACTAAATGTGCGATTACCTGAAATTGTTCCGGTGCGGTCCATCCCCTGAATTGTGGACATCATCTACGATAATATATATCCACGTAATGCCAAATTACTGCCTTTCTCATTGTTAAACAATCTGTTGCAAGACTACTTGATGACCTTCTGCTCACATGTTGCAATTGCGACTGATGCCTCGGTGTGTGAAGAGAAGGCAGGTGTAGGTATTTACTCCCAGTCCCTTGACTGGTCTTTTTCCCTCCGTCTTCAAGATTTTACTCCTATTTATCTGGCCGAGTTTCTAGCAGTGGTCCTTGCTCTGTGCAAGATACCCAACTCTTTATCCGCGGTAATAATAATTACGGACCCATTATCCTTATGCACTTCCCTGTCTGCGTCTACTGAATCGCAGCTCTTTCGAATACAAAAATTTCTGATCCCTCGACATGTCAAATCATTTCGATTTCCTTGGGTTCCTGGGCACAGGGGTCTTTTATTAAACGAATCAGCTGATGCTTTAGCGAAGGCAGCCCTGAGTGGTCCGACTGTTGACCCCTTTCCAACCAGTGCTTACATTACGGGGGCACGATTTCGTAGGTACACTTTAATGAAAGAATTTGGCGCATCAGCGCTTACTTCATTGGACGATTTTCAGCCCCTCCTGTTCCCTTGGAGGGGTACTGCCTGGCGATCCCGCAAACTTGAAGTTTCTTTCACGCGACTACGTTGCCGGATGCCGCATCTACATTTTTACCTCTACAGGCCTGGTCTTGTGATCTCCCCATTGCGTCCGTATTGTGCTGAGCCGGAAACAATAGAGCACTTTCTTCTCTATTGTCGTCGCTACTCATCGATCAGGAGGCGACTGTTAGTTCTATTACAGAATCTCAGTTTGCGTCTGTCTTATGCGGTTATTCTGTCCCTTGGCGCTTTCTCTGCTTGGCCATACCGATGGGAATGTTTGCTATGCCGTTCAAAATTATCTTCTAGAAACAAAACGTCTGCCATCATAAGCTTTCGTACTGCCCATACCATCATAAGCTTTCGTATTTGGGCAATTCCTTTTCGCAAGTCCTACTTTTTTTCCTTTTCCCTCCTTTTTTTCTTGTACTCACTCACTTGCCTAAATTTAAGTTTGTTAGACACGCTAACCACTTGCAACCACCTCTGTCACGGAAACTGAGTTGCCCAATATTTTAGGTCATCCTATGCTTTCCGCGTGCAATCTGCAATGCAAAGAGTCCCCGCCTGGTTATGGCCAACCCCCCTTGTGGGTATGTGCCATTTAGTAAGGCAAACAACAACAACGATGTCGGTGCAGTTTTCAGCGTATGAAACTGGTTACGGGGCCCCGTATTTCACCTAAGGCTCAAGAGCTAGTATCTAAGGCTCACATAGACACTGTGCACCAGCGGCACTATACCGCAGAGGTAGACGGTATGCGAGAAAAGCCCGATTCCTAACGAGTTGGAGAGCGTTCGCTAAGCAAGGCTGGTGAGAGTCGTAAGCGTGCCATACATTTATGAGCAAGTATCTTACGCAAAGGAGACCGCAATGTCAAGGGACAGTACAAGAAACTGAAGGTGGGACTGCAGGCAGGGCAAACTCGAGCGGCGAGATCAGCTTAAGTCGCGATAATATTGTTACCTCGCTACATTAAAAAAAATAATAAACAAAATTACAGAATTATGTTATATCAATTTTTGCGCGCCAAAGCTACACCTGAGCTAGGTATGACTGCATTTGATGACTTCAGTTTAAATGTAAATACAGGAATTTTTTGGGTTTCGCCTTCATCCAAGTGCGGCCGCCGCATCCGGATACAAAATCCGTGAACTAGTTCTTAGTAATACATTAGCATTTAACGCGCCTGCCATGACAACTTTGTTCGCGCCAATTACAATGGCAGCGCGTAGAAATAAGCTAGCGCTTTCTTCATAACAAAGCTGCCCCCTCTCTCTGGATAGCAAAAAGCCCCATGAGCCACGAGCTGTATATAACTCTTATATTGAAAAGATACACACCTGGAGTGCGCAGATCTGCGCATTCACAGGCAATATGGATTCCAACGCTCCCAACCCGTGTCCCTAATTCCCAATCAACTTCACTTTTACGCGCCCGCTCTGATGCGTCGCTCTTCCTGTATTAACAACCTTCCACTGCAAGCTTCTTCTTCTCTCTCTCTCTCTCTCTCTCTCTATATATATATATATATATATATATATATATATATATATATATATATATATATATATATATATATATATATATATATATATATATATATATATATATATATATATATATATATATATATATATATATATAATCCTCTTAAAAGCAGGAAAGCAGACGTTATTACGCATGTTCATCCATATCCTCCTAGATCCAGGATGCTATGGCTCATGGGATTTCATCAAAGGCCTTTGAGAATAAGGGCCCAATGAATTGGTTGGAATATTAAGACCGTACAAAGAATTGTAGGCACTGTGCTCTTCTCAATCGAAATTTCATGTTTGAAGGGGAGGGGGGTGGCGAATGTCCTGTTTCCGGCTTGACCGGCACTGTTAACACGAAGTCAATGTGCCGTATTTTCCAGCTTATATTACTCGCATGCCTCGCGTAACGGCCAACATAAACACGATCGAAGTTCGCACGTGAACCTCATTTGTGAGCGGGACGATTTTTCTAATATGGAGACGGCTTAAAATAGTTTGCGCATGCGTACGTCGTATTTACCCACTCAAATTCTACACTTCCAATTATAACTGTCTTTGCCCACTTCTTCAATTTTGCACCACTAATTGCAACTATCCCTCCGCTTTCGCAGGCAACATGACATATCAACAGCGCAGGGGTGGAAGCAGGCTCCAACTTTTTGGAGCAGGCATGGGAGCAGCAAAAGTCTTATTTTGGAGCAGCTTTGGAGCAGCAAAAGTCCCATTTTGGAGCAAGTTTGGAGCAATTTTTAGGCTATTTTGGAGCACTTTGGAGCAGAATGGCGACATTTAAATGCGACTGAGAGCAATTTTGTTTGCAACTGGACCAAAAATTGCATAAATATTGATCACGGATCCCACAGGCCAGAATTCATGAAAAGGACTGCAATTGTTCTAAAGATATTTGCTACAGTTCATGAAAAAAAAATAGACATGTGGCAGCTACAACAAACAGTAGCAGCAGTACATTAGATGTTATTAATTTCAGTTCAGAAAAAGAGAAAACAACAACATAATGGCGACAGTTTTATTTGTGTCAACAAACCCAGAGCACTTCAGTGCAAAACCACCCCATATATGACAATGACAATAATTAGCTGTGACAATTAAGGTTAACTATTTCAGACTAGTTTACTACTGAATGTATAAGAGAAAGCAAGTAAAAATTGCATCAAAGGTGGTAACTGGCTTGCAGCAAATATAATGACTAGAAGCAAAGTGGACTAGAACTAGCTACTGCCATATAAAATGCAAAGACCTTGCCGATTAACATTAGAAACATGAAAAGAGCTCTGTAATCGGTTTGCACAAAAACATCACATAACGAAGATTCAGTTGGCCTTCATAGACTGGAGAAGCAAAGTGGACTAGAACTAGCTACTGCCATATAAAAGGCAAAGAACTTGCCAATTAACATTAGGAACATGAAGAGATCTCTGTAATGGGGTTTGCACAAAAACATCACATGAAGATTCAGTTGGCCTTCATAGACTGAAGAGCTGAGTCAACCGTTTTGATTCGTTCTATCACAGAAGGCAGTTTAGAGTTCACATCACACAGCAAAATATTGCCACTCTCTACCTTGTCCATGTCCCTGTCAGCCACACCTTTGCTTATAAGCTCTTGTGCACTTGCAAGTAGAGCTTTGAGAGATGACAGTCGCTGCTGGAGGCTAGACTTCTCGTCCATCAGCTTCTTTCGCTCACATACTTCTGTTGGCTCCTCCTCCTCATGCTTTCGCTTCTGGGACGTTGCTGTCTTTTCTTCTTCGATTCGCTCCCGGTACACCTTGTAAGACTTTTCGACATTCCTGAGAATGTCCCTGGTCAAAGACACCTTTGTAGCATCTCCACTGTACCGCTTCATGAACGCCTTGGTTTGACGAAGGCTGGAAATGCTTGTTATGGACAAAGTACTTCGATGGTGGAGTGCTTGTTTGTTCTCACTAAATCCTCGTTCACAATCGGCATTTCCGTGAGGTAATGAAAGGGCTGCTTTGACAAGCTTAGTAATCCTTGGATACTTAGCCTGACCAGCAGGTGTCTGTAATGCAAACACACTTGACCAATGGGTGACCACATTAGGAGGCAGTTCCCAGTCACTGGTTTCGCACATAAGCGAATTCCACTCATCAGTGAGGGATGACACATCGCAGGGTGGAATGACCTGAGGCAGTGCGTTAGCCACATAGCGCAGTGACGATGTGAAAGAATTCCCTTTTGTGTCTGGGTTTAAAAACCTTAAATGAAACAACAGCTTGTTGTCCAGTGGCAGCCTCGTGATCAGGTACTTTGCACAAGCTATGTAAAAGGCTCTTGCCTTGATGTAAAATGCCTTCTTCTCAGTAGGATTCCACAGTTTCATTGACTGCTCCGTGTCGAGGCCAATTTCAGGTTTTGCCTTCCAATTTTCAGAGGACTCTACATCAAGTTCTTTCAGTTGTGAGCCAGTAGCACCTGCAAATGACTCTTGGCGCAGAAACCTCCCAAGGACCTGTTTCACGAGAACCAACATCTCATCATAGAAAACATGCAGGAGAGGGTCCTTGCTTTGGAAGAGCGTTTGAAATCTGTCAAATATCTGAGCAGCGTTTTGAAGGAAAAATAACTTTGCTCGCAGTGTTTTGTCACAAAACGCAGATGACAGACGACCGTGCCTCATAGATGAGCACCTTGGCTGTCCAGATTTGGAGAAGAATGCCTTGAGGGCATCAAATGACTTTAGTATCCGCTCGATACTAGGAAGCAGTGTCAGCCATCTGCTGTTAACGTGCCGCAAAAACTCTAGTTGGGGCAGTCCTAGATCACTCAGCAGCTCCTTCATGTCCGCGTGCCTTGTGGCAAACTTGAAGTAGTAGTGGACATCAGTTGCAAGAGACTCCACTTCTGCACAGAACATATCCAGCCCAGCAGCAAAAGCGTTGTGAACTTTGTGGAGGCCGCATTCACCGATGTCAACCATGTCTGGGCTCACTTCCTTCTTTAGCCTTCGCTTAAGGCTTTTCATTACGTTAGGGCCATCACTGTAAAAACATACCATGTTCTTCTTGCGAACGTCACTGAGGGCATCCTCAATGCAGGAAAACAGCTGATCAGCGGTCGCATGGCCCAAATGGAAGGACTGGAGATGCTCCACCACAACATTCTCAGTGCTGGTAGAGTAGTAGCGGACAAGCACGTCCAGCTGCTGCACCTTGGCCTCAGGGATTGGGGACTCATCAATCATGATGGTATAGAATGTGTCGGGCATGTCAAGCTCTTGGATTACTTTTGCCTTGAAATATGGCCCCAGGCCATCAGAAATAATGTACGAAAGTTTCTTGCGTCCACACTGGAAGCCTTTCGCTGTTTCTGAATCCGGAAACATGTGACGGTATGTCGCTGTTGCTGCGTCTCCATATGTGTAGGGGATGTTGTTTGCTACCACGGAGAGGGCAAAAAGAGTTTCTGCTCTTGTGACCTTTTCTTGAAGTGACGTTGCAGTCGCACTGTGTTGGTCCAGAGTGCTTTGAACCTTTGAACTCTTGGTAAGAACACCTTCTGCATTGCGATTTCTTTTCGCTTGTGCGATGTGCTTCTGAGAGCTCGCATGGCGGTATACCGCTGCAGTGCCATGTTGCCCGCAATGCACAGTGGTGCAGCAAAGCGTACAAAAGGCATCGCTGCCCTTAGAAGTTGGTCGACACCAGAGTGATACTAAATCTCCATTGGAGTCCTTTTTCCTTAACACATCGGTGTTTAGCTTAGTGCACCGCTCTAGACAAAAGAAAAAAAAAGCCACGAATCAAAAACTGTCTTCAAACAAAACCAGCAACAAGTGTCAGTTCGCTCACCACAGAAACAAGTATACAAATAGGTTTGATACCAAAATTTGTCCCACTCAATCCACTTAATTGCATTATTCCAGTGAGAACTATAAAGAAAAAGGACCTGCACTGTTCGCCCGATTGTCACATAACACTGCGCCGAGAATTCGAGCGACAGGACTTGCTTGGTAAACTTTAAAGCCTTTCAGTTCTGCATAACTTTTTAATAGCCACAACCAAACCACCAAAAGAGTGCAGCAGAATCTCGAATATACTGTGTCAGGACCAAGGAGGGGCCTAACTTACCCTATTCACTCGCATAATTTGCGCCCTCGCGAAAATGCGCACCCGGAATTTATTACACAAGCATATATGAAAAAAATGCAACAGAGTGCACGCGGGTGCACGCAGTGGAAGATCGGAGCGAACGCTTTGTTGTGTGCGGCTGTGAAAGGTGAGAGCAGCGTGGGGTCGCCGGCCGCGCCGCTGTGAAGATGTAACCACGCAGCTGGCCAGGCCAAGCCAAAGCAATGTCATCACTGCTGCGTGCTAAATGCGAGCACGACGGGTAGTAAGCCCGGTGCCCATCCCTTAGCAGCTCCACGTGTAAGAAGTTCGTAATTCGTTTGTTAAATTAGTTCCGGTAAAGAAAATTCTATTCGCGCGCTGTTTACCCAGCCCACTCGCGCTGGCGGTTGCGTTCCAATACAAGGTGTCCGGAATCCAAAACAACCGAACCTCTGGTAGTTCGGTTTGCCGCTAGTCAGCCGGGCCTATCGCCAGGACGCCGTTTATTTCCACTGGCTCCGGACTGCTGGCTCTGCGATTGTATCGTTGCGCGCTTATTGCTTAGAGCTGCGAACGCGGCATCATACCATCCCGCGGGGATCGCGAAATCTCCGCATCTCTTTCTGGAGTTATAAATTACTGAAAAAAGCGCACAAATGATGCGAGTGAACGTCTCGTTGTCCGCACAATAAATACAGCTTGCTAAGTGAGGTAAGTTCACAATACCGCCCACACTCAAACTATATTACCAGATAATGGTTAAAAGTACTTACTTTTACTCATGCTTGTGCAAGCCTCTCGTGACTGCCGTGCCGGCCGCCACGTGCAGGGACACCAGCGAACTGAGCTTAGAGGAAAAATTTTCCTCCCTCCATGGAACCGAGCGAACCCAACTGTCGATGCCAATGCGGTTGCGTCCGTTTCGTAGGGAGCACCCAGTGTTGCCCAGCCGACATTAACACTCGGCTAAATTTGGCTCTGTATACTTGCAGTGGGAGTAAATTGCCGTTTAGGCGCAGGAGATCAAATTGGCACAGAATGGCGCAGCACTTCCACCCCTGACAGCGACATAACAGTAGCTATAGTGTATAATAGACCGGTTGCAGCGCACAGTTCTTCCATTTTAGACCAGATGGCGCCACAGGCGCGCTTGGAACACGGCGCCATTACGGGCCTCGCAAGTCGCCGGCGTGTACTCAGCGACGCAGCAGAGGAAATATCGCGGGTGGCTGCCGAATGCGTTCTTTCTACGAAAATGTGGAAAGGCAGAGCAAATACGTGCTGTGTTTTGGATTGCAAGAATTGCTACAGAGAGTTAAATGTGTGGGATGAGACCGTTTGCGAGCTTCACGGCCCCGATCTACACTAGGACGTACGGCCCCTGTTCGCGCTCGTTCGCCATGCATCTTTTCCGAACGGGCGAATGCAACGAACACGTCTGCCAGCGCTAGATAGCCAAATTGGAAATAAAGGTTTTGATCTTGGAAAGTGTGCGAGGGTAAGTGCACAACATAGCCCCATGAGCAAGCTGTTACGCCACCGAAACCGTGACGGCGTGCTTTCAGTTGATGTCAGTTGCGTATGCGTGTGTAGCGAGACACCATTGCTCATAAGGTGTGCGGCCATTAGTAAAAGGAGCAGCCGAGGCCGAATTATGGACGGAAAGGAAAAGAAGGGGGGCTTGCACTGCTACATACCGCTACTGTAGTTTATGCAATGCACAGCCGTGCGAGCGTACAACGCTTACCGTCAGTACGCCTATTACATGCCGTCTTGGTGCTCAGTGTTGAACTTCGCTCTGAGAAGCGCGGTTTTCGAGGACCATATCTATTCGGAGTAAATCGTTTGCGTTACGGCTGCTGTGCTGGATGATTGTCCCTTTCTAGCGGTCCATGCGAGACAGTCACTAAATGTGACCTCGCAGGCCAGCGCTCACAATGAAGTTGATTACTTATCACCAACGATGACCTCTAGCACTTTCATGTCCGTATATCGAGCGTGGCGCGTACCACAACTTTATATGTGAGGCTGACATAATTGTGAATTTCGTGTAGCATAAACGCGTTGCCATGCGCGCGTTATAACATTTATATCGGGGAGTCCTTTGACATGATTGCACGCCAGCTCGTGAAAGCTGCTTGATATGCGTGGCACTGCTACCATGATAGTTAACAGTTGTGTATATTTATTTTTGTCGCTTTTCTGTGTTTAACAAACCAGTAGAAAATATTTTCGGTTTCCTAAGCATTGTTAACAGGTTGCAAACAAGTGCGTACGATATGCACGTGAACGTTATAGAGCGGTGTCTGCATGCGTGTACGCAATACAACGACCTGTGTTGCCGCAGTAGCATTAAACCTTGCCGTTTTAGATAACAATATAAAAGTTCATCAAAGAGCGGAAGCAAAGACAAGCATTGAGGTGATCCATTCGTCGGCTTGAAGAGGTGGAGAGCTAAGCGGCCCTCTGCGACATGAAGCCTGACTGCGTTTTCACGCATCGAGTGATACAATTGGGGTTCTCACATGTCGTTCGAAGGTTTGGACAAACCCTATAGTGTCGTCTTGCCACTCTTTTACAGCCGAAACTCTGGCTGTCGGAACCGAACCATCAGACGCTGCAGCCGTCGTGACGAGGCATGCACGCGCCGAGCAGTCAGGAGGCGTGTGATAGCGGCATGATCAAGGAAGGCAGCCCCCATGACACGGCGCTGTAAATCGTCTACACACTGATGACCAGAAAAAAAAGAACATAGCGTCTTTGTCAAAAGTACCCAGGCAACGGGGTTCGCTTCTTAGCCGTGCGTTGAAGCACTCGTGGCATCCCTTAAAGGGGCTCTGGAAGAGGCTACGAATAAAGTTGCGGCATGCATAGGATGTAAACGACGGCGCTTCAAATATCCTCCAGCAAGAATTTTTTTAATGCATTTTGTGGGAGCTGAGTTATCTGTCGTAAAATTTTGAATTTACGAGTATTCGCGCCTTTCTCTCTCCTATCGTCACTTTTTCCACGCTATGTCGGCGCTCCTCCGCCG
The DNA here is from genome assembly GCF_052857255.1 of Amblyomma americanum. Taxonomy (NCBI): domain Eukaryota; kingdom Metazoa; phylum Arthropoda; class Arachnida; order Ixodida; family Ixodidae; genus Amblyomma; species Amblyomma americanum. The sequence continues at coordinate 268,806,215 of NC_135497.1, forward strand.
GCCAACCCACACAGTCAGCTGGCGACGCGCGCGGGAGGGGGCGGAGCTTCCGGACGCGGCCATGGTAGCTGCGTGACGTCAGAAAGAGACGTCGCGGCGAACCAATGACAGCCCTCCGCTACTGACGTAACGAGCGCTGCATGACGCGTTGCCCGCGGATTCGGGCGAAAACTCGGCACCGCAGGTCGCCGCGAGGCGTAGAAGCGCGAACTTTTAAAAATATATTGTAAATGATCGGTTCGCTTTTGGGGTCCTGTGCGCGGCATGAACACTTGGTGGCCTGTACTCTGCATAACGCAAGCGTATTATATCCGTCCTCAAACACCCTTTTCAGGGGCCCTTTAAAGGGGCTCTGTGAAACACCTTCTGATGAGAGCACAAACTCGCTCAGTCCCTACATTCTCTCGTCATGAACACCTAAGCTAAATAATACACTTCTACACGCAGAAGAGAACCCACAATTGCGCGCGAAAGCTGGCGACTCCTTTCCGGCGACTCTTTCTTGCTCGCGTCCTCCTCCGTCGCACGCTCCAGCAAAATTCTGTTCGAAGATGGCTATTGATTAGATTGTTTCAGGCATCACGCAGCTACCATGGCCGCGGCAAGTAAGCCGCATCGCTACGGCGGGTCAGGAAGCTCCGCCCTCCCGGGGAATTGCCGCGCGCGTCGGGGGTGGGGCCGGCGGAGCAACGCCGACCTTTGAGCGTGCAAGAGCGTGATGAGAAGAGAGGGAGACGCGAAGAAGCTGAAATTTAAACTTTGACTACATGTAGCTACAAAACGGAATGATAACAATTCTTGCCGAAGGGTATTCGTGAAGCGGCGTCCTTTAACATCCCAAGTATACCGCTCTTTACTGAGAGCCCCTTTAAGATCCAAATCTGCGCAAGGTAAGGAGAACCCTTGCTCTCACCTTTCCAGACATTTTTGGTTTTTAGGGGTGCTGCAAGAGCTTCACTATACGGCCGAGAAGCAAAACCCGTTCGTTGGTTACTTTTGGCAAATATAGTAAATATACATGTTTACTTTGGCTCAGCGCGAACTTCTTGCGCTCCTCTTCGAAAATCAGAGATCAGCAACCTCAGCGGACGGCGTCACTGGCCCCGCTCATAGTAGTCCTATTCAGTGCTGCAGTTAGGCGAACATAGCTTCCTCACGTATAGTGCGATCAGATAAACTTCCTTGAATCACGCATCTGCAGTTTGTGCCTGCGCAATTTGTGCCGTTGTTCACGGCAATCCGCTTGTCGGTCACACGCCACTGCATGCGACATAATGGAATATATTAATGGAGAAAATTCGACCTGCACGCCAGAAATTGCCACAAACTAAGTGCTGACCTTAAGCACAGAAATTGTTCAAGCCGCAATGCAAGCGTTTACTGAAAGACAGGACCAGCAATGGTAGGAAATGCCTGGCAGCATAGCCGCCAGCCATTTCCGATTTCTTTTTCAGTAATACCTACTATGAAGTGTAACACTTCCTTGCCGAGCTAGAATCCGCGTTGTCCAAGAGTCGTCTTTGAAGCAAATGGCAGTCGGCTGCTGGGGCACGGCCTCACAGTTCCGCTGTCGCCGTGCTGGATATCTTATCAGCACCGTTGAGCTGAAATTCTTAGCCGCCGGGGGCTTCAGAGCAGCATCGCTTGAGTAGCTGTACGCCACAACATTAAACACGACCATGCGTAGGGAAGTTCGACATTTTTATAGCAAGAATCAGCTATAGAAAGCTAATTTAAGCAGCGCAGTTGCGACACAGGGATCGAGCTGCGCGCTTATCTAGCAGTTGAACATGACGCGCGGAACGTTTCAGCACTTACCGACGCAACAGCTCACGACAGAGGTGCAACCCAAGTGTCCTGTACTGGAAGACATCCAGAATCCATTTGCATGTTCAAATGTATTAGACATGCTCTTTTATGTTGTTTTAGCATGTGTAAGGATAAGAGTAAGGTCAACTAGAACAGCAGTAGTCGTGGGTGTTTAAACTGAACGCACTTTTATTGTCTCAGAGAAAATAAAATAAGGATGGAGGGGGGAGGGGAATGATCAAAATTTGCAGACGACGAGAAGAGCAATTAAAAAAAAAGTATGGAGAAGAAAAGGCACTACTTGTCGTCCAATACCACAAACTTGTGGTTCACTGTCACCTTGCAGGTTCAACAGCGTGTGTGTTTACTATAACAATACCCTAGACGATGAGCCTCTTTGCGCGTTAAGAGCTCTCGGACAGGGTAGTCATCACACCAGTAACCGTTATTGCAACCCTCATCTAGGCGATCGAGTAACAAAACAGAACAATGAGAAACTTCTCATCCACATTAAACAGCCTAAACCTCGTTGTGAGTGCTATGTTGTGACGCTAAATTTGTGCTCTGGGAAGCACACCCCGCCTAAAGACGCTTTGATCGGCTATAACAGCACCAGGTGTGCGCTAGCTCCCGTCAAGAGCACGCGTTCCCAGACAGGGCACTCGCGCCCTACACGCAGCATTGGGCCTACTCTTTGAGCAACGTTGCCCTACACTACTAACTGTCGGCATCGCAGATGCACGCGAGGACAATACTGCAAACTTCCGCCGGAGAAGGTGCTGGCTATACCGCCGAACTGGAAACTAGACACAGCTGCTGCGGAAGTATGATCCCAAAGAGAACAAGATGCGACGATGCAAGCGAAACACTAAACTTCCGCCTTGCGCAGCACACACCGCGATTCGTTGAAGCCGTTCGATTGGAATGAGTCCGTCGCCAGGCGACCGCGGGTGAACGGGGGGCAAGGGGTGGGGAGCACCGCGCGGCACTCGTCGGCTGTCCAGACACCGGCAGCGAGGGGGCGGCCGCTCAGTCGGCCTTGGCGGCCACCTTTCGCTTGGGCTTGAGATAGGCACCGTAGAAGAAGAGCGCGAAGAGGATGAAGTAGGACAGGTACATGAACATGGCGAGCAGCGCGGTGCGCTCGGAGATGGCGCACGAGGCGGCGCCGCGCTTGTTGGTGAAGAAACCCAGGCCGGTGACGTAGGCGCCCATGAGCATCTGGCCGATTTGGAGCGAGGTGATGCAGACGCCGATCCAGCGCGGCATGCGCACGCGGAACGACCGCAGCGCGAAGTACGAGTACATGAGCGAGTGGACCACGTAGTTCATGACCACGTACCAGCGCGCGGGCGCGATGTGCTGCTGGTAGAAGTACCAGGAGAACATGAGCACCGTGATGTGGTGGTACCAGTGCAGGAAGATGAGCTCCTTCTTGCGCAGGATGATGAACACCGTGTCGCCCAACTCTGGCACCTTGCTCAGCACGAACATCCAGGTCCAGAAGCCCGAGACGCGGTCGTACTCGATGTACGAGTTGTTGCACACCGAGTGGAAGAAGCCGAACTCGCGCAGCACGTGGATCAGCTCGGGGATGGTGCGGCAGGCGCCCACCACGCTGAACACGGACAGCAGCACGTTCCAGGCCTGCAGCGGCCGCGTCAGCTTGAACGCCGGCCGCTGCGCCATGTAGGCCTGGCCGCCGAACACCACCAGCATGTACAGGCCCACCCAGTAGACGGACGTGTGCCAGTTGCGGTTCATCCACAGCCGGTTCTGGTCCTTGTCGAAGTTGACCTCGAAGTCGAACTCGAACGAGTAGTTGGGCTTGATGTTGAGCAGGTTCAGCGGGGCCTCGACGCCGACGCCACCCATGGTGCGGCCGCTGCTGCACGACGCGCTGCTGCAAAGAGAGAAGACAAGAGTCGATTCTTAGTCGACGATTTTCTCGCGCACACTGCACCGCCACGCCGCAACACACTACTACACGCTGAGGAATACTGCGCCAAGTCACGAATGAGGACACTGACGACAGGCTCAATGCGCGAACGAAGACTACACGGGAGACGCGCGCCGATACACGCGATCTTTGAGCTTCCTGAAGCACACCACCTGCAGGGCGCAGACAGACGCCAAGAGAAGGACGCCGCACTCGAACCAGCCATGGCGAGAGGACAAGTCAAAGCCGCCACGGCACAATGCGACGCTGTCGTCCTCGGAGGCCGGTGACCACTGCGTTCCACGAACGCACCGCACGAGGCTGTGCGCCACTCTCTTGCTTTTCCGCTTTTAGCCAGGCAAAGACACGCGCCCTCGGCCTGTCAGCGCCACAGAGGGCAGGCGCAGAGCACTTGCGTCAACACTGCACGGCAGCCACGTACTCCACTGAAAGCGAAGCGTTCTCGTTTAACCGAATGCATTGCACGTATTGGTGGCGACAGGCAGAGCACCACAGTGGCCAAGACGAAGCGAACGGTTTGTTCAGACGCATCTGCGCCCACAAAGAAAGCAACGCGGTGGCGGCGATCGGGGCCAAGGAAAGCGGTGATCATCAGCCCCGCTCTATTTGAGCATGACAGAAAACTTTCCAGGTAAACATGCTTACGTAATCGTGACGATAGTCTGGAGAGCGTAGTAGAGCCGGCTGTGCGCGATCGCGCTCCTTCGCGAACAACCAGTCATGTCCAAAGAATGTACAATCGCGAGTAAAAAAAAAAAAAGATTAGCACAATGACGGCAGCGGAACGGTGAATACCGCATCGCGTGGCTGACGCGGCGCCGTGTTATGCGAACACACCTGACACTTTTGTTATCGGCGTGTTCGTAACCGCAGCGCCGAGCGTTGCTCAGTGCCGTCCTTGTGGCACGTCACTAGTGCTCTGCTTTTTTTTTATTCGCGACTGTACGCAAGGTAGTTCGCCCAGAACGGCGGATGACAAGGTCGTGTACTGGGCAGCGATACAAAAAGAACGCTCTTTAAAAAAGTAAGAAGAAGGAGCATGCCAATATAGTTTTGTTGCTACGAGACCTCACCACAGTGGTAGTCGGGCCCCTCAAGTTATCGAGACCCGCTCCTTGATAGATAAATGTCGAAGGCCGTATGGGAGAATCTCTATGCCAGCTGAAGACCAGGAACTACGCCACTCTCGTCGACAAATAACGCCCTGCCGGCCATTGAAACGTCGGCAAAAATGACTCGGAAGTTTGATAGTACGAGCCAACAAATACGTTTGCACACATGAAAAAAAATAACGAGGAAACAAGAGTCGGGTCAGCACAGCTGCTTTACCTGACAGCTTCCCAGTAACAAACCTGCGTAGTGAAATGACATTTCTGCAGAGCTCGGGATTAAATATACGCCATCCGGGCTGCGTTTACGCGCCGAAATGCCAACCCACAGGCGCTTTGCCGAAATGCGGCCGCCGCCGCTTGGTAGCGCACCCGCCGCGGTGGCTCAGTGGTTAGGGCGCTCGACTACTGAGCCGGAGTTCACGGGTTCGAACCAGACCGCGGCGGCAGCGTTTAGATGGAGGCGAAATACAAAAGGCGCCCGTGTGCTGTGCGATGTCAGTGCACGTTAAAGATCCCCAGGTGGTCGAAATTATTCCGGAGCCCTCCACTACGGCACCTATTTCTTCCTTTATTCTTTCGCTCCCCCCCTTATCCCTTCCCATACGGTGCGGTTCAGGTGTCCTATGAGACAGATACTGCGGCATTTACTTTCCCCAAAAGCCAATTATTATTGGTAGCGCACCGGTGACCACGGACGCCGTAACTAGCGCGTCGGACCGGCACTGACCGTTTCTTTTCTTATTCGAGCGGATTCCTGTTCCATCCCGTTGTATTAGATGCGCACTTGACGTGGAAAGAGCCCGCGGGGTAGTCGGTCCAACGATGCAGTAAGGAAAGCGCGCACCTGAAGATGAAACCGCACGGTGCTGACACACGCTCAGGCTACAGGTCCAGTGTTTCCCCACGATTACCAACGAACGTAGACACCGTTTCGCCCAATACTGAACAATTATGAAGAGCGAAACCGCCCATAAGTGCGCCATTTGAACTTGGGAACCTTCGTCACCTTGCAGCACATCTGGCAAGAGGTCGCTGAACCTTCTCTCGTTCCTCACTACCGATTCAAAAGCGCTTGCTGTTGGGCGAGTCGGCCATACATTTTTTTTTTCCCGCAGTAGCCTTGCTTTACTCACTACCGATGTCCGGACTGAAATGATACCGCTCTTCCTCGCTTCCCTTCGACGCAAACGAAAGTTTAAAAAAAGGAGAGAACGCCGGGGGCAGTGCTCGACTACTCGCCCCATCTTCAATTTCGGTGTCCACGCCTGTTAATGCGACTCTAAAGCGCGACACATGGCCTGCGAAGGAGGCAAAGAAAACCGACAAGTTTCCTCGCGTCAGTCGCAGCCTGCTTTTCGTGCCGAGAAAGCCGACTGCCAGTTGCCCTCTGCTTCTTGAGAAAGCTTAACGACGGCGACGACGCCACTCTCTGACGTCATTCCGCCTAATTTGGGCTGTTTTCCTTTCTTTTTTTCTCCCTTCTGCCTCGAAGAAGCACTAGACGCAAACTGCAAGAGAGGTGCGGACGGTTGCGCGACGTCAAAAAGCAAAGGCACCCCTCGGTCGGGGCAAGTAAGCTTCGCCTACAGGTGTGACGTCACTAGGTGACCCGGAGGTCGAATGCCGGACGCTCAGTTTCGGTACAGCAAAAAAAAAAAAGCCGGCAACAACAACAAAACAAAAGCTAGCAAGACAATCTGAGCGACATCTTGGATGGCCTCGCTATCTATTTACGTAACACTCTGGCGGCGGTACACTCGTTGCTTTCTGCCTACTTTTGCTGTGCCTCATTCCACCAGCGACGTGGAGCACATATTAACATTCCTCAGCCATCATCCACTGCGTGAGACCGCGCAGTACACACAGCCCAGCTCGTTTCGCAGCGGGCAGCCTTCACGCAGTGTGCGTATACACGGGGGTACACCGACCGGTCCTGTCTGGCGCCGCACTCTCTTGAACTCGAAGCCAGGGCAGCCGCCGGGCAGCGGCTTGCGAGGCTGCCATGTACGGGGCTGAAAGCGTCTTCTTTCCCGGGGATCATTAGGGCCAGCTACACGTGAGCCCGGATCGAGCTCATCTGCATGCGATTCTCAGCGAGGGGTAATTTGTATTCGGAAGAGGTGTGCGCGCGCTCACCTATACATACATATGCGTGCCTATGTGCCGATTCGAAATTCACTTTACTGAAGTATAATGCGCGTTGTAAGTGGCAGGAATTTCTTTCAGCGATAAAATGGTGTGACTTAACTTTCCATTGATCAACACCACACATAATAAAAAAAAATAAAAGATCGAACCAATCTTTTTGCCCCTTGGCTTCGGTGACTTGGCTTCATACACAGTCGCTGGAGTCACGGCGGCCGACGAAAGAAGGTCATAAGGTTGCGCCGGCGAAAGATATTTGTGACCACCAAGAGTAACCGGTGAAGGCAAGTAAGTTTTGGCCCGAAGGAAGAAGGCACGCTTACAGAAAGTACGAAGGATGTGGGTCATGGAAATTGGGAAGCTAATATATGATATTCTGCAGCTTTTGGCGCTCGCGCTACCGGCGGTCAAAAGCCGCTCTGCATAAATGACTTCCTTTTTTTTTTTAACAGCCCACGTCGTGCGTCCACGCACTCGAGCCGGTAATCAAGCAATATCTGCCCTCAGTGTACCGAACACGACCAACAGAATCTCTGCGGGTCAAAGAACGAATCGGCGTGCGTCCGTGGGGACGTTCGCCTTGCACGCCCGACAAACGTCGCGACCGACGTCACCTCCATCGCCAAGACACAGTCAGTCGTGCGAGTTGGGGCACACAATGGAGAGCTCCTAATCGAAGAGTCTTCTTCTGGAAAGGCGTACGACCCAAACTTCGCAGAGCACGTCCGCAGGATACCCCAAAGCGGTCCCACACTTGAGCTACCCTGACGACGCTAATCTCAGCAAACACGAAGTCCCGCTGGAGGTGAGCAAGTCGACCAGCTGATGCTACATGTGGCGGTAAACCAAACGTGATTTCCGTCTTTTGGAGGACGATGGGGTAATAGAGCACGCACGTTCAGAATCCCAGCTACCTGAGGCGAGCCGTGAGTGCTCGAGGCGAGAGCAAGAAAAAGAACTCGACCGGTTTCGCGCGCTGACCTTGCTTGTTCCCTGACGCCGATCATCCCGAGTGATGCGCCACATTACTTCGCACTAATTACTGCGGTCACGACGACGACTGGCTTGAGTTGTTGTTGTTGCTGTTAGCCTATCTAAAGATGGCACATACCCACACCGGGGGATCGGCGAAGAATCGGGTGGCTATTCCCCTGAACGCAGTTAATAATAATAATACTTGGTTTTTTGGGGGAAAGGAAATGGCGCAGTATCTGTCTCATATATCGTTGGACACCTGAACCGCGCCGTAAGGGAAGGGATAAAGGAGGGAGTGAAAGAAGAAAGGAAGAGAGAGGTGCCGTAGTGGAGGGCTCCGGAATAATTTCGACCACCTGGGGATCTTTAACGTGCACTGACATCGCACAGCACACGGGCGCCTGCGGCAGCGCAGCCTCGTCAGTGATACTTCAAGCTGCCGAGAGCAACAAATTTTCCTGTTCCAATAATATTTAAGGTGCTCATAATCCGCCGATGTTAAAAGTGTTGTGCCTTGCGTGCTTAAAAACGCACGTCGCCGAAATCTAGATGCTGTAATATAGGCTGTAGCCGGGATGATTGGCAACACGGGGCCGCTGAGGGAAGCCTTTGCGAGATTGTCAGCAATCTCACTTACTGTCACACTGCTGTGACCGGGAACCCATACTAAATGAACAAGGCTCAAATGCGGAGGAAGTAGGGATAAGAAAGTTCATCTACACATTAGCTCACTCTCTTCTCCTTCTAACGGCGTGAGCGCGTGCCTATTTCTACCGCCTTCTTTTTGGCCACAGCCAAAACTCGCCGCGCAAAAACAGTGGTTACCAGCTTGACGGTAGCCGTGCGCTATTTGCTAAGGAAAGTGACAAGATATGATAAAGCAAGCCTGTTAAACGAGGAAAATAAGGACACTGAAAAAATACGAGTGTCCACCCTTCAGAAGAAAATGAAGACGGGACGGCAGGGAGCTCTAGCTACCCTAACGGTGACCCCTAACGGTGACAAAGTAAAGCTCATGGTGCCCACATTGACAGGAAGCATCACAATGCGACGAGGTGTATACTGCTACCGCAAGGTCACTGTTGCTTTGCCATAAAGCGAACAGACAGGTATGCGGTGTTTCTTCAGGTGTTAAGGAAAAGCAGCCATGGTATTTGCAGAGCTGAATGTGTGAACAAAACAAAAACACGCGTTTTCTTCTTGTTGCACCGGCTCGCATCATTTCACGTGCAACTTTTAACCGAGATCGTCACGTAATCAAAGGGGGCTATCGGCAGCAACAAAATTAGTCCGAACACAAACAAGACTTTGGATCAGGGCAAAAAAAAAAAAAACGTAGCGCAAAGAAAGACGAGGACTGAGAAAGACGGACACGCACAGCGCTAACTTCCGGCAATTTATTGCACAGAGGAAGGGTGGATTTATACTGTCGTATCACAGCTGCACCATCAGAACATTGTATTTTTTAGGCGCCAAAACCACACACACACAAGAGAAGGAAACGAGACAGAGCGCCTTCTCTTGTGTGTGTGTGGTTTTGGCGCCTAAAAAGTACAATGTTCAAGTATACCAACTTGCCCAACAAGAAGTCCTCTTAAGCACCATCAGAGCATTGAGCTAGCAAAGCATATCATCCAGATACGCAAGCTCGTTTGGTAACAGCGCGACAGAAGGGCTACTTGCAAAGCCGTCTTCTGAAAGCGCAATCCATTTCATTGTTTCACGTGTCAGCCGGTTTTCGTGCATTTATAAAACAACACATTATTTGACAAGGGGTATGCAGTGACAATCGCGGTAATGGACTGACAGAGTTTTCCCACACATGTTCTTCATGTCCCGGCCATGCTCCCGAAGTCTATCATTCAGGCATGTGCCCGTTTGTCCTACATATTGCTTGCCACAGGAAAGAGGTATCTGATACACCACGTTTTCAATGCAATTAAGAAATTTTTAGCCATATTTATTTGCACAGCAGGCCGCCTTTTTGACTTCTGTCACATTTTTTGTGAACAGGTGACTCAGCTTATTTGGGGCCGAAAAAAACCACTCTAGCCCTGGCTCGCCGCGCATTTTTTTTTTTTAGGGGGGGGGGGATTATGGGACAGCTTATGAAAGTGTGGGGTGGCGGCAACTTCTGTCTTACGCGGAGCCTCTTGATTGACCCCCGCATTCTTCATGCATAACTTGTTCAGAAAACCTTCCGCGACAGACACAAGAACATGGGAATTAGGGTACCAACCGTTTCTCAGCCGCTTACACGGCTGTGAAAAACCTTCATGGATGAGGTGCGGGCAGGATTTGTTCTCTATCGCGGAAGGCGTCAAGGTATGCCCGGAAAGGCGGGTGTCAATCAAGAGGCTTCGCGTAAGGAAGAAAAAGTTGCCATCATCCCATACTTTCATAACTTGTCCCTTAATAGCCCCCCCCCACCATAAAAAACTATAGCGCAGGGAGCGGGCGCTAGAGAAGTTTTTTTTCGGCCTCAAATAAGTTAAGCACCAAAAATAAGTTGAGTTGTGCACCAAAAATATGACAGCTAGAAGTCAAAAAGGCGGCCTGCTGTGCAATAAACATGGCCAAAAATTTCTTAATTGCATTGAAAACGTGGTTATCACATACCTCTTTCCTGTGGCAAGAAATATGTAGGACAAACGGGCACATGCCTGAATGATAGGCTTCGGGAGCATGGCCGTGACGTGAAGAACATGTGTGGGAAAAGCCTGTCAGCCCATTACCGCGATTGTCACTGAATACCCCTTGTCAAACAATGTGTTGTTTTATAAATGCACAAAAACCGGCTCACACGTGAAATATTTGAGGCTGAGTGGATTGCACTTTTAGAAGATGACTGTACAAGATGCCCTTTGGTTGCGCTGAATTGTCAAAGGAGCTTGCGTATCTGGCTGCTATGCTTTGCTAGCTCAATGTCCTGATGGTGCAACTGTGATACGATGGTATAAAAGCACCCTTCCATGTGTGCAATAAATTGTCGGAAGTTAGCGCTGTGCGTGTCCGTCTTTCTCAGTTCTCGCTATATTTTTTTTTGCGCTGCGTTTTTTTCTCTGAATCAAGAACCAACAAGCCCAAGCGTCTGCCCTTCTGAAGACTTTGAAATGCTTACTATTACAATTTTTTTTTTGGTTTTAAAGAACGACGAAAAACTATCGGAGAGGAAGGCGTGGTCGGCCACAGTTGACCTTTCGCAACTGTTCTAACACTTCTAGAGCGGTGTTAGTTTTCAAGCGACAAGACTTGAAAGCAGCTCTCGTGCCCCAGTTATTTCCCAGCGTGAGCTGCTTGTGGTACACCTTCCGCCGCCGTCCACGCGTGTATAGCTCTTCTCCGCGATCAGGCGGTCAATCCGCGCACGCAGTCCACCCCTCGCACAACTATCGTTGTCATCGCGTGGGACGCGCGCGTAGTAAGACGCCGCTAAACGCTCCGAAACGCCTGCCGGACGCTCTGTGCGCGTCTTTGTACGGATCATAAGTATAGTACCAAGGAAAGGCGCGGTAGCAGCTAGACTTACTCTGGGCACCACCCTAAAGGAAGAGATAAGGAAGGGCTGAAAGGGTCATATATATAGCATATATACGCAAAAAAAATCTGCCGCTTACGCGTTCTCTCACTGATTTTAGACACTTAAGCCGCATGGCGTAAGCGCAGTCTTTTTTAAAATCAAGAATGGCTTAATGAGCGCATTTTGCATCGTCGTGAGGGTAAAACGGGTTTCGAGCAGGAAAGCGCGCGCACGAGCCGGCGACGGAACTGAACGGCGATCTATACTCTCCAAACACCGGAAAAGAGAAGGGAAGCAGCTCGCGTCGAGGATGACAGATGCCGAGCGCACGCAGTGACAACCCGTTTGCAGCACTCAGCACCGCCCGATAGCGCCACCGCAGACGGTGGGGAGGCTGGCAAGCAAAGGCTGACACGCCGAGGGCCCTCGTGTGGAGTGTGGCCACAAACCACGAGACGTCTGGATGCCTTCGCGGGCTGTCTGCGCGAGAACAAGAGCGCCCCGCTACACGCGCATTCGATCGTCCACTCACTCAAGTGCGCCAACAAAGCGAAGTGCGCGTGCATTAAGTGGGCAGGAATATCAACATCAGGCCACCGCGAAAGAGCGGCACGGAAAACAACAAAAAAAGGGGGGGGGGGGGAAACTGCCGAAAGAGAACACTGAATACCCCCCCCCCCCCTTCCCACCGAAGATAACGCTCTTCTCTCATGCCCACCTCCCGTCGTGCGAGCAGATAGGCCTGCATCTGCGGAGGCTGCGACGCGGTGCGCGAGCAGATACAGTGGTCCTAACAGACCGACACAAGCGCTTCAGTGCTGATATTACCCTCTCCAGCCGCGCTATTTTTTTTTTCCGCTCCCTCGATCGTTCTCGACAGGGCGTTGCGCCTCAGGTTGTCCAAAGTGGCTGATTTATCGCTGCCTGGACGCAGATTACGGCGAAGCCCGCGACACCAGGGAGGTCGGCCAACTGGACGTCTCTCGCCACTCCCGGTGCGCTTGTCCTCAGGTTCGTCTCCGCACGAGGGCGAAGGTCACCCGGTCTGAGCGTCCCGCTGCCTCTATCAAGACTCTCGCGCCAAATATAGCGCAGAAATGCGCTGGCTCATATTCCGATCCAAGCTCGTCCTCGCCCCCTCAGGGCGCGTGCCGAAGCTGACAAAGAACGCGACAGCCCGTTGCTACACATGCCTCAGCGCGAGGCTCCGCTTGAACGAGTGGCGGGCGAGATTAAGGAGGCGCACGATATTTTTAACGCGATACCGTTAAGGAGCTCGCGTCGCAGAAAATCCGGCGTCGTTGACCGTGAGCGAACAATCCACGAAAAATCCCCAGAGAAGCAACCTCGGAGGCAGGTGGGCCACCTTGGTCACGTGACCTTGCGGCGTCACGACAGCCTGCTCACTGTGTTTTGAGGAAACTGACCACTGTGGCAGGTGACAGTTAAATTAATGATTAATCACGAGAGGTTGTTCGGGAAGAGCGATTTAGGTCTCACAAGCCCCACCGGCGGCAGCACCAGTCATCGCTACACCACTGCTTCACAAGTGGTCCGAGTACTCCCAGGGATCTACGAACGTTAAGTAGAGAATGACGAATTCTGCACATTGGACCCATTAACGCTATCGCGTCATATCCTTAAGGCACAGCTTAAGTGTCCCCTCCAATTTATTCCTTTTTTTCCGCCCTCAGATGCGCACACAATCGTTTGCAAGTATTTAGAAAGGGACCCTTCCCAGATCCTGTTTCGGCGACAACTGCACGCATCGGAACATCCTGCTTTTGCGTTTTCCCAGAGAATAAAATGGTCACATCATTCTGCTTAGCGCCTGCGATGTTTTTGTGTTAGGTGGCCACGCCACCATGTCTTCGTAAAGGCCAATCGCATTCTTTTTTATTCTTCTCTTGGCCGCATGTGTTTTGGCGATTTCATTCCTGCGTTTTTACGCTACTAATTAACCTCCAGTGCACTCACGTCGCTCAAGCAGGACCCCCGTGCGCACGGACACCTCCGAAAACGGGCTGAACAAGCGCAGCACACCCTCGGTCATAGCGCGCTTACGTGACGTCAGCACAAAGGTCACCAGGAGCAGGACACACAAAAGCACAGCGTGTCAGCGTTCGCATGCAGTTTCGAGAAGTGGTCTTGACAAGATGTGAAGTGTCGCCTGTCGGCAGCCCCGCCGCGGTGGCTGAGTGGATAGGGCGCTCGACTACTGATCCAGAGTTCCCGGGTTCGAAACCGACCGCGGCGGCTGCGTTTTTGTGGAGGAAAAACGCTAAGGCGCCCGTGTGCTGTGCGATGTCAGTGCACGTTAAAGATCCCCACGTGGTCGAAATTATTCCGGAGCCCTCCACTACGGACCTATTTGTTCCTCTCTTCTTTCACTCCCTCCTTTATCCCTTCCCTTACGGCGCGGTTCAGGTGTCCAACTATATATGAGACAGATACTGCGCCATTTCCTTTCCACCAAAAACCAATTATTGTTCCCGGGTTCGAACCCGACCGCGGCGGCTGCGTTTTTATGGAGGAAAAACGCTAAGGCGCCCGTGTGCTGTGCGATGCCAGTGCACGTTAAAGATCCCCAGGTGGTCGAAATTATTCCGGAGCCCTCCACTACGGCACCTCCTTCTTCCTTTCTTCTTTCACTTCATCCTTTATCCCTTCCCTTACGGCGCGGTTCAGGTGTCCAACGATATATGAGACAAATACTGCGCCATTTCCTTTCCCCAAAAAACCAATTATTATTATCTGTCGGCAACTGCAACGACTCCCGAAGCGCACCAGCGAAGCCCTGGCTGGCATGGCGGGAAAAACAGCGAGCCGTTTCGACCTGAGAAATATTGCCCTCGAGGTGCGTATAGTCGACTGCTGTAAAGGCGGGAGCTCCCTAGCGCATGTCGCCGCCATCTCTCGTGGTAACACTGCGAGGATCGGACTCGCGTCCTCTCGCGAAAGCAATGATCCCGGGATTCTGGCGCAATTTTTTGTCAGCACAGAAGGCCACCACATCGCTGCTTATATATATTTGAAAGCCACACAATTCAGCGCCCGCCTATTGATGCACTGCTGTGACATTTTACTTTTTTTGGCCACGTTGGTTCCGTGACCATGCATGGTCACGTCACATGGACGCGACCGACAAAACTTTCCTATTCTGCACCTTCTGTTTCACTCGCTTTATTGCCATCCTCATATAATGCCAAGCGGGCATTATACGCTTGGTTAACTATCTTGTCTCTCTCTGCGCCCATGTCTGGGATAGCCGCTAGACCAAACTTCTAGAGAAAAGAAACCCGTCCAGAATATAGCTCTCATAGAATAGTATGCAATCAATGACGCATACTTTTGCTTTTCAAATTTGAGGATGGGGGCGTCCGAGCAAAGAAAAAAAAAAGCTGTCCCAGGAATCCATTTTTTAAATATACAGTTAAATTCTATGCTTCTCTCATCACAATTGTTACCACGCATGCATATCAAGTATTGAGTTTTTTTGTCGCTTCCTCGAAGCAGGCACAGCTCAAGTGCGAAAAGCAGTGCGGTGCAGGCCCCTGGATTAATTACGCCTCGAGTGTATAATGCCGCAAAACTGACCGCCGGGGTGACTCGGATGCACACACCCTCGAGGAAGGCCTGCACCGGACCAAAATACAGAGCCTGGAATTCCTCCCAACTTGTCTCACTTTTCCTTTCCAGCGCCCCCAAAATAAGCACGCACGCGGCATCCGTATCAACGCGGAGCGCGGCGCGAGGAGGAAGAACCCCCCCCCCCCCCCCCCCCCCCCCCCCTCCCCTTGCGCAGTGCCGAAGCGCGGGGCTGCGGACAATCGGCGGATGCGATAGACCGGCGCGCGCGCGAGCGCGACTTCCGCGTGAGCGGGTCCCTTGGCGCGGAAAAGTGGCCCCGCGACGCGCAGTTTCTCCTGCCACTGCTGCTATTCCAGGGCGTGCGAACATCACGTACGCGGCCACGTAGACACGGGCTGTACGCAGCGTTACTATATACGGGGGGCTCTGCGGTATGAACGTAGGCTTACATCATGCGCCGCCCTTTTTCGGCGTCGCGATCGAAGCGCTTCCGCTGGGCTTCCCCCGTTTGATCGAGAGCTAAAGATGCCGGCCCGAGGTCAACCCCATCTCTGGTCACTGTGCTTGCAAAGCGGTCTTCCTATCCTTTCTTCTTCCTTGTATTTTTTTTCTTCGGTTAACCAAGAACGGCCAATGGGCCACAAACGGCCCGCTCTTGAGGCGGAAACCAGCGCACGGGACATCGGAGAGTGAAGCGGGCGCAACAGGGCGAAAAGCGAGCAGACAGTCGGGTAAAACTACAGAACAAAGCGGCAAATGCCCCTCAAAAGCAGGACAGGGCACGCAAGCTGACAGTTCGACAGAAGTTGCAGTGCTGCCTCGAAATCAGGGCTGTCGAGCCGTCCGTCCTCTGGAACGTTCCTTCCCTTTAGAGAGGAACACAAGCAGCGGCACAAGTCAAATGCTAGCCGGGGACAAGCTTTGTCAAAAGCAGCTCCAGGTGGAAGTGGCCGTAATCACACTCGGCCGGTCCACACGTGGTGCATGCGCAGCTATGCGTTAAAAAAAAAAAAGCGCAAACTTCACCTTACAGTTTCATTGCCACTTGTGCCGTTGATGCATCGCACACGCTGTTAGACATAAATGGAGACACAGGAAAGAGCAAAATTCGCGTATAACCAGGAAATAACCGAAGAAAAAAAAGCTAAGCAAACACGAAAAGAGGGCAAGCTGAAGCGGTGACAAAAGCGGAATAAATAGTCGCGCCCGTTAATATAGACACTTTGGTTCCCATGCAAAGCTGTACATAAAGCGAATTGTCCGTAATAAATAATAGTGGAGAAAAATAGTCTAGAAAAAAAAAGAACACTGCGATTAAGGTCTACTTTTGCACATAGTGGTAGGCAGTGAAATAGAAATTAAGACGAAATTATTGTGGTAGCCATTATTTTTTTTAAATTTGAGCTGCAACTTGAGGCACCTAGCAGTCCACGAGACGCGTGATGGCCTATCCCCTATTACGATTACTCACATCTCACGAAACGCTAGCACTCTGCACTTGGTCGCTCGACAGCTGCCAAATACGGCTTTCAACGCAGCACACACTCCCTTCACAGCCACTGATATGCAACACAGAAAATGATAAGTCGCGTCGACCAGACACCTTGGCTCCCATTCAAGGGCCATCACTTGTTGCATTTGCACTTTCGCACTACCTTTCGCTCCTGTCCTGCAAACCAACTACAGGAAAGGCAACATCTGGCTGGGGCAGTGGAGATTTCGCTCTCATCGCTGTCCGCATTCACGCGGAAAAAGTACATCGGTCCCAATGGGCTCTGTGCATTTTCACCCTGTCCATAGTCCGGACAGCGAGTTAACGAGGCGTAAAAGCATTCAAGCGGGGCGTAAAAACATTCAAAATATCTGGTCCCCAGAAAAACTGTCCATAATTCGACTGCAGAAAGTGGGGTCACGCGATTCAAGGCAGGCCTACACCACGAAAAACGTGCAATACAAGCAGCCCTGACAGCGATGAGACGCGAGCGTGTCGTCCTGAATGCCCGCGAGAAAGAAAGAGGAACAACGAAAGAAAGAAAAAGGGAGCCGCGTTCAGGTGTCCCGGCAGTCGCGCACAATCGGCACATCTCGCACACACGCGTGCACTAGCGCCGCCCGTGAAAGATTATAGCGCAGCAACCAGGCAACTTTCTCCCCGCTGATTACCGGCCACGCATTCACCGGCGTGAAACGCGGTGGTAACCGGTCGAGTGGAGACGTCCTTGGTTGCGCAACGCGTGAAGAGGGGGGGGGGGGGGTGGCATTCCGTGTCGCGCAATCGCAACGCAATCCTCACTCGCCTGAACGGAAGCAGACGCCCGGAACAAGGGCCAGTCGTGCGCCCCACACGCCTTCATTCATATCATTTGCATTTCTATCGCGTGAAGTTTTCCTCGCGTCGCGTTCTTTTCACCCGATCAAGGTCACGAGCCGAGCATGCGCAACTATGCGCAACAACCCGGCAGCGCCCGCAACGAGCAGCCGCTTCGCGCGTCTCTCTCTCTCTCTCCCCCCCTTCCTCCTCTCTCTCTCTCTCTCTCTCTCTCTCTATATATATATATATATATATATATATATATATATATATATATATATATATATATATATATATATATATATTTTATTCCTTTTCTGGGCCCCCGGGAAAACCTGCACGCGGTGCACTAGGGCGAGTTCCTCTCGGCTGCCCAGCTTTCGCCGGTGAATTCGCCGCCTCCGGCGGAGGCAGCTGTTGGAGCGTGTCCGCAGACCACGCGGTTATTCTCTGCCGACAGTCGAGCAGTCTCTGCGAAGACAGCCCGAACGAGGGGACAGTTCCGCTTTTATTGGTTCCTTCCTTCCTGGACGAAGCGAGACCTGTTAATAAATGGCGGCTGGCGAACATAAATAGGCCGAGAATTGACGTCGCTGGGGCGTGTTCATGCACACGCGACGGTTTGCAATCGGCGCGGGGTCATTCCCATAATCTGAGAACGGACGCGTACGTAGAGGAAGGCAATCCAGAGCGCATGAGTACGTGGCTTTTTGAATCCGCCGAAATGTGCAAGTACAGGGCAAAACATGCAAACTTCCGCCTCGTTTGTTTACACCGTCGAGGAAATTGCACTAATCTGCAGGTTGCGTACACATTCGGGGCAGAATGTATACACATGAGCAAGCACAACTGACACCTGCGCCAGCAATGTGCATGCAAGAGTATACACAAGCGGCTGCCCTCGATATTGAAGAAATGGCATTGCGCAAAACACTGCAAATGATTACCAAAATTCCCGACCACACCGAGTTACTGGGCGCGGTTCGTGCTATCTTACTTTAAGTATTTACAAATCTGGGTCAGAACCTTTATCTAAAACCTCGTGTTCACATAACCTTCGTCGACTGAAGCGAATTTCAACACTTCTGGCACAAGGCTTTTAACTAGTTTGAACGAGCCGAAACTTATTTGTCTTCTTCATGTTGCATTGCCTTGTATTTGTCCATAAACAATAAGCTATTTGTAAGTTCATTTTGTATAACAGATCTTCATTTGTCTTCTTGGTCTGCATTTTTGTATTGTATATCATGTCTTAAATGTTGTCTTGCATTTTTATATATTCAGATTCATTTTTTTATAAGCCGAAGCTCATCTTGTCTTCCATGTGTGGCATATTTTCTTACTGCGCTCCGGCTACAATTATTTTACGAATGTTGCTCTAAATGCTTATTCGAACTGTTAACTCTGCTCAATGCATGCATTATACTCTATCGCTTGTGGCGGTACATCACTGTTGCTGCGCCCAGCAGGGTCAGGACCTAGTCAGGAGGCCCATACCCTCATTTAGTGCTGCGCCTCGCAGGCAACACCTCCGTAATGCCAAACAAACAATAAAGAAAAAGAAAACTCCTAGACGTTTCCACGATTTCACTCCAGCTCGAATCCCGCGAAATTAGTCGAGTAGCGTCCGTCTGTATTGCGCCAAGCTGGAAGGAATGCGCGTTGCAGGGCTCCAACGCTTTATGGCGAACTCGAACCGCACGCCTTTACAGAGGATGACTTGGGCGCTCGGCTCGCTGTACGACAATAGGGCAAAGATGTCGCGCGACCTTGGCTGTGAGTGAGTGAGTGAGTAAGAACTTTATTTTCCACCGATGTAGGAGACCCCCTACTCCCCATCCCCGGCACGCAGGCCTGGAGAACGGGGGCCGGGGTCTCCGCGACTAAAGACAGGCGAAGCGACAGTGTTTCTTCGCGGCTTTAGCCGCCAGGCGGATGGCTTGCTGCTGGTGGGCGAGGGACTCGCTTCCCCCGCTACCTAAAAACATGCACCCCACATACAACGGGGAGAGGAGACGGAAGAGGGCCGAGACTCTCGCAAAAAACGCGGACAAAATAGGGCCGAAAGGAGTCGCCTACGTGGACGCGGCTAGCGGAAAGTTGGGGGCGGCGGTGGCTGCGGTCGTTGACGGCCGCGGCGTACCCGTCGCCGCCGCTTCCGTTAGAAGTCGAAACATAGACACGGCCGAAGAAGTTGCAATAGCGCTCGCTTGCGTTGGCACGGAAGCCAGTACGATCATTAGCGACAGCAAAACAGCAGTCTGGAACTTTGGAAAAGGGAGGGTCTCGAAGGAGGCAGTCAAAATCTTGGAAAAGGGAAAACTCGATAGACGAGTTCGAATAATTTGGACCCCCGCGCACGAATCCGTCCCCGGCAACGAGGCGGCGCACGAGCTAGCCCGAGCACTCTACTTCCGGGCAGCCGCAGAGCCGCCTGGTTGCGAAGGGATGGACGAGAGGCTGCAGACATACAAAGAGATCATAGAGCACTATAGACTTGGTAGACGGTCCCTGCCACCACCGGACCGAGCGCTAACAAACAGGGAGGCAGTCGCATGGCGGCGCCTGCAAGCTGGGAACTTCCCGAACCCCGTCTGGCTCTACCACACGCAAGTGGAGGAAAGAGCCGACGATAAATGCGCGACATGTGGAGAGAGGGGTACTTTAGACCACATAATCTGGCAATGCCCTGGTTCCCCGGGCGCCAAGGAGAACATAAGAAGTAGAGAAGCCTGGGAACTGATGCTGCGAAGCGAGACCTTGGCTGTGCAAGCGCGACTGACGTAACAGACCGGTGGCCAAAGAGACGCGCAGACCACGCTATTTACGCGCCATTGTTTAAAAACTCGTCCCGGCGCGCCCTCTCACGCGTTATGCAATTGCGCCTCCTCGAAACAGCGGTTGCTCACGTGCTAAATCGGTGAGCCCAGCTGCGTATCCGCGCACTGGTGTATACTGCACTCACGAGCGAGCAAGTGACCGCAGTGCCTTCTATTTGCGAGCCTAGGTGCTGGTGCACGTATCAACCGAACACGTGCAAAAACTCCGGCCCCCGATCTACGAAGCTGTTGGTACACGCATTTCGTACGCGTAAGATCAATATGTGATTGGCGAGCGCTCGCCAACCACGACAGCTATCTGAAAGTGGCTGCCAGGCGCCGGTCAACTGCAAAGCTATCTCGATAATGGAGATCCCATTGATAAGCCTCGCGTGCACGGACCCGGCCTGTGAAACGGGGAACCTCAGAAATGAATCCCGGCTGCTTTGATAAGCTTTTTCTTTTGGATTTTGCTTGTTAAAGATCTGCGCACAAATGGCGCTTAGTGCACACGCACCGCCAGTAAACAAAGAAAAAAAGACGCATGTTATCAGGGGCTCAAGCGTAACACTGAGGGCATCATCACCATCACTGGTATTTACAGCGCAAGCGGAATGAATGCATGCTGCACCACAGCGCCAGTACACAGATGAAAGGTACTAGCGTGCGCATATAGTTGACGCAGACCGCACACGCGAAGGAAATATAAACCTCTGACCAAGGCAGGGATGTTCATACCAGGTGTTTCAGCGAAGGTGAACCATAATTTTTTTTTAGACTTTTTCAGGTATGAAGGCGGCTCCTGCGGCACAATGATACCTGCGTTGGCGGACATCAGAAAACATGTAAATAATGTTAACTAGTTAGCCGCTAATTTCTGATGATTAACCTTTAACTAAAATAGGCTACTGGTTGCAATTAGAGACTTGTAGCCGGTCGTTAGTAATTTAGCCACATTAGCTTTTAGAATTTCGAAAACGCGATTAACCATGGCGCTGTGGCTCGAGAAAATTTGGCTATTTAGACTAGTTACGCGCACTGGAGGGGTTGATTTGCCTGCACGCTTTGCGAAAGCGCATGTATTTCGTCAGGATGTTAGCA